>NC_088991.1:18201710-18504574 GCF_963932015.1 Anas acuta
TCCTGCACTGTGTAGAAATGCAAATACAATGTGCTGAATTCAGTAGGTAAATCCTGGCAACACTTCCACTGACTTCATCAGTTTTGATGTTGTGAATTTTGTTAGTGGCTCCAATCAGATGATTCACATTATTGCTCTCTGTAGCAATATCATGGAGTGCAGGAGATAACCAGATTTGGCATTGATGCAAGCTATATTTATTGTTGGTATGTTTCTGCTTTTAGCACTTTGCCATAATGGTTTGATCATTAGGCCATAATGAGCTGAATAAAATAAAATAAAATAAAATAAAATAAAATAAAATAAAATAAAATAAAATAAAATAAAAATCCCTGTAAATAGCCTTGTGCACAGCTTTCAATACAATTTAAGTGATAGGGCCACACTCTCGGGGTTTGCCACTGACAGAAAAAAAAAAAACTTATTGTAAACAATTATGACATTTACAGATTAAAGGATGATTAATCTTGGCTTCTCTCTCCAGAAATATTTTCCTGCAAACAGAACTATCTCCTCTCAGTATTAAAAATTCTAGGAAAGGTGCCTGCAGAGAGATGTAGGCTCTCTGTTAGCCTCCATCAGCAGCCAGACAGCACTGCTTGCTTTAGCTCCCTTTGGGAGCTCCCTGCTGCTTCTGTTCCGTGTGAAGCAGTCAATTAGAAGCAGGTGAAAAGGCAAATTTTCCAGCAGTCAGCTATCACAAGACTGCCTAGCTAGGAGGTAGGTCTTTAGAGATGAAGAAAATTCCTCCTAGAGTCTGAGTACATTGTCCTTTTATGATGCTCAAGTCTACAGCCTGGCAACCCCTCTTAAGACTCAGCACCTGTTACCACACTATTTAATAGCACTGTGTAGCCACAACAACTTCAATACTGTTTTTACTCACCAAAGATTCATGTTTTCAACTACTGTCCAGCCTACGCAATGAAATATCAGCCCAGAGATTCCCCATTATGTATTTTAGTGAAATAATCAAAGTTAAAAAAAAAAAAAGAGAGATGTAGAAAGAAGAAAATAAAATATAGAAAAACTAGTAATATTTGGTAACAGCATCAGTGAATGATTACTTAATGGAGCTTTTCAGCAAAACAGATTAGCAACTACTGAATTGCAAATACTTTACAAACTCTATCAATAGCGTAAGTACTGATAGAGTTAAAAAGTAATTCCACAAGAAAAACAAGAGGACATTTCATTTAAAATAAAAATATCTTATCCATTATCGATAGACATCTGAGCTGCAAAATACTAATCATGGTCAAAAACCTTCTGACTTCTTACAGGTAGAGCACTCTTTTAGAAGAATAGATAATCATCTTTGTTCTTTTATCTTAGTTCTGCAGTGGTGCCCCAGAGCCATCTTAAAAGTTTACTGAACACTAGTGAACTTTCCGATTGCATGATCACTTTGAAATCCATCATATGTTACCTTTGATATTTCTTTCTGTAGTGTTTGTACAAAGCAATGAAGCAAGAGATGCATATTTTTTTTGTTTTCCAGTGTTTCTTTCAGTATTGTTCAGCTAAGCACAGAGCAGTTAGCTTGAGGTTACACCCTTAATGATAATAAAACCAACAAATTATAAGGCAGAAAAGTTTCTTTAAATTATTTAAATAAACAGATATGATCCAATTTCAAGGAAAGCTACTGAAGTAAAAAGACAAATTCATACTGACATTTAAAAACTGTAATCTTCCTTTTTTCTTTGTTGTTGATTATGATGTTTTATTAAAGAATTACATTAAAGCAAGTAGGATATTTACATTGAGTGGAGTTATTTTATCATTATTAATTAAGGAAAAAAAATGAAGAAAATGTTTAATTGGTGTCGGGTAGCACTCTATATACATGACAACAAAGGCCAGCATCAAATACAGTCTGGTGCGTTGACTAGTACATATATATATAGAAGTTTCTTTGTTCCTACAGGGATTAGTAAAGTGATCTCTGTTATCTAGTATATCTGACACAGAAAGAATATTTTTGCTATATGAAAAACAACAACAACAACAACAACAACAAAAAAAACACATAAGAATACTGAGAAATAGTAAAACGGGAAAATGCACAGGTTAAATGAGACAATTAATACATTCCTGAATGAGTCTTTGATATGTGAGTTAAGAATAGTGTAATATTTTATATGATGATATTGGATGATGAATTAGGTTAATTAACTGGAAAAGTAAGTAACCTCCAGGGCCTGGTAGCTTTGGGAAAGGGAGATGACAAAGAATATCTGAGAAAAATACAATTCTTTATTCATGCAGATGTATCAATGGAGCCAATACGGAGAGCTCCATGCTTGGGCTGGTTTTGCAACTCTACTCCTACATTATAACCACTGGTATTATTGCTCTTATTATGTAGGAAACACCTCTGACTTACTTTTTCATTATTGATAGAATAGTTTTTTACTTTGCTCTTCCCAGGAATATGTAGGTAATTTTTTGTTGAAACTAAGATCATCTAGTCCAACCTTTAACCTAGTACTGATTGATATCTTTGAGTATTGTTGCTTAACGTGTGCTGATATTTTCAGCAGATTATGTTGTCATAAGAAATGAAATGTATTCTACATCTATTTTGACAAATTTGTTTTCTAAAGTTATAGGAATATAAAAAGTCCTATAAAAAGTTTTGAAAAAAAATATGAGCTATTTTCATTTCATTTAGTAGAATTAAAAAAACTTTTCCAACAGGGAAGACTTTTTACCAAAAATAAAAATAGGTAAAATAAAATAAATAGATATATATATTATTCAGCCTTCAGAAGTAGAGTCATTGGGAATGGAAACATCAGCTTTATTGCTTAAAAAAATCAATAGAATAACTATCCATATTCACTTCAGTTTTCAGTGCAACCTTAATAAGGAGTGTAAAAGCATTTAAGTTTAGATGAAAAGAGGATTTGGACAGAGGTGATGATGTGGAGTAGAGTATATGAACACTTAGCCTGGCAAAACAATCTTAGGAGTATCTGAAGGAAAAAGTTTTTCTGTTTCATACCACACTGGATCTGCCTTTTTTTTCCTAGGCCTTTACCTGCAGCAGCTGACAGGCCAAACCCCATTTGCACAGCATTTTGGCAGGAATGAAATAAATTAGACTTGCTACCTGTCACATAGCCTACCACAGTCAGCCCATTCCTGCACAGTAAGATTTATAGAACAATTCCAAATACTTTGGCTGTTCATGACCCACAGGCGTGTTGTGTTTCGCTGGCAAGATGAGAGGTGGCTCTCTTGTGGAACATCTGAACTGGTGAAGGTGGCAAACACACCAGGAAGATGGATCCACTGCCTCCACTTGGTGACGGTGAAGAGGGTGCATGCTTTCTCACACTTTTGCCATCACTCCTCACTGCTGGGCAGCATTTTGCCCTTACTGAAACAAATTTTCCCAGTGGCACTGGTGGCCTCACTGCTAGGCCCTACACTGGGGCCTGCTGGCACAAGCATGGGGCAGTCCTGGCCTCTCCTCAGAGACCAAGAATCTTGATAAAAGACCAAGAATCTTGATAAACTAATAAACTCAGCCCTCAGTTCCCTGCCTGCTGTGCTGCCCATACACACAGAAGATATTGGTCATGACAGGGCTGCAGGACCCATCTCTGTATGACAGGCCAAGGCACCATGACCCTTCTGAGCTGCTGCCAGATCAGTGGGATGGGGGCAGTGCTGCACCCAAACCTACAGAGCCGCTGGGAACGATGTTGGGCTGGTTCGCTCAGGGCCTGGGGGAGCTTTGGGAGGCCATGGCTTCCTCCAGGTACCTTTCATCTGGGCAGCACATGGGGCAAGACTATGAGCTGGCCTCATTAACAGCTGCAGCACTGCTGCCAGAGCAGGGCTGGCTCCCTCCCAGAGTGAAAATCAAGTACAAATCAACACAGAATGTGCAATGAGGGATTTGGGCTCAAATGTGAGCTCAAAACTGAGTTAACATGACAGTGTGGATCACAGTTCTGCTGGATCCCATTTCGAAATGGTCAGAGAGACTTTGGCCTGTTTCATTAGATATTAATTGACTGAATTGCACTCTGAGCAAAATAGTCCAATTTTTGGCAAGCCCTGGTTTGTCTCAGCTGTTATTGAATCCCTTGCCATCAGCTAGAATAATTATCATCTCAAGATGATTTTTAACAAAAGGAAGGATAGAGGTGCTATTACAGGAAACATAATATATCAAGGGCCTTGACCTGGTGAAACTGAGGAACAAATCAGGACCAGGTACTTTCCGGTGCTAATAAATACTGTAATTAAACAGATTTTCTAGTTGTGAATTTCAGAGACGAAACTATTTTCTTTTTATGTACACTATGTACAAAAATAACTACTAGTATGTATTGCAGTGGTAACCTATTATATACTTTTAAGAGTTTTTAAAAATCATTGAGGTTTTATAGTGACATGAGTAAATACCATTATAAAGTTCTTTGTGAAAACTAAGTACTTTTGGAAGAACAGAAGGGAGAACATAAGCACATATTAATATTGATGTTTTACTCAAATCTATTTTTGTTATCAAGTCATAAGAAATGAATTGCTGTGAAACACTGGAAGTTACAAACACTAGTGAACAAGTAGGTTATTAATTGTATTTATTGGGGTGGAGAGGTATTATGGCAATAAAGTACAAAGGTTTTCATCCATAAAGAATGCATTGAGCTGCCTCCAAAGTGATTTAGTTAATTGATCTAAAAGAAGGTTGATTCATGATTAGCAAAAGGACAAATAAATCTCAATTTAAAGCTCTCAGAACACAGTCGCTCAATAAACTGTGTCAAGAAACACAACTAAAACAGCTGTTAAAAAAGTTTGAGACCTTTCCTGCTTGATAAAAGCACAGCAGTCTTAAAATGTCTACTTGCCTTTTTTTAATCTGGAACTGATTTCTTTACATGAACCTTTGTTTCTGCCTATGCAAAGTATTTACCTGTTGTGTCTGCATAGTGAAAAGAAACTTTATTTTTACTTTATCCCACAAGCTTGGAGTTAGCGTATTGCCCAAAAAGCACAGCAGGGCAGATGTGCTACTGTCTAAGCCCACAAGAAATGGCTGTGAAATGGCAGGTGGAGCACTATGAGTTGTGCTTAGATCCTCCAGGCCTAGATCAGACCAAAGTGTTTATATAATGCAGCAGCAAAGTGTCAGTTTGGCACGCCAGATTTGGGGAAAGGTCCTTTGCAGATTTTCCAGTTGCAAAAATTATTGTAGCATGTGACTGTGATCAGATGTTAATGATCTAATAGTGGGTTCTTGTTGGAGCATCTTGGAATTGTTTCTGTCTCCTTCCCTGCCCCTTGAGCCACTCTGTGTCAATGCTGAAGAGTAGGAGTAGTACACATGAAGACTCCCATCATCTTACCTTTGTTACTCTGCCTTCTTTTTCTTTGGTGGCTATTTACAAAACCAGAAAAATAAAATGCATAAAATTGAACCTGGTTCACAGAAATCTGTTGAAGCACAATTACTCAGGAAAGGAAGGGAAGTGAGGAGGAAATGTCCCCAAAGCAAAACTGAAGGATACTTTTCATAAGGGCCTCTAGAAGAAAAACAGCAGCAGGCAAGAGACATTGAAAAAGTAGCAGACTGAGACTTGTCCTTAAATGCATTTTTCAGTGTCTTTAATGAGGATCTGTGCAGCTAGAGAATAGTCTCCTTTAATTTCCCCTGAGGTTAACACTCCTTTTCTTCTGCTACTGCTGTTTCTATTTGTCTAATTTTGCATTTGCTGAGTGATGTTTTTGTGACATCAAGAACATGGTTTCCTTTTGGATAATTTAAAAATACATTTTTAAGTTTCCAGATGAACTTTGAACTGCTTAAGTTATACAAATCTATAGCCAATTTCTATTTTGATATGCAGAAACCTGCTTTATTTCATGTAAACCACATACAAATACTTTGAGTAACAGAAAAAAAGATGGAGAGGGAAAGCTAAAGTAAAAATATTTATATTTATACATAGAAATAGTTATTTACATTCTGTGAGTCTTATTACCAGAGAATAGGAATGAAGATGAAATCTCCTAGGACTTGGCTTGTCTTATGTGTGATGGTAGAGAAATTGCCCTATCTATTTTCAAAATTACAAAATGTAGTGAATTTATTATTCATATGGATGCTGTAAGGTTTTAGTGATAGATTATAAAATGTGTTGAGTTCTTCCACATAATGAAGATATAATTCTTGTAATACAAGAATTCTTACAGTAAATGGACTTTTTCAGTACAGGGACATTTACATGGCATATTCTATAATACAAAGAAGTAAAAAATATAATTTGAATATTATTTGTTTTGAAACGTGGATGCAATTTTGACTGCTTCTGAAGCAAATAATAATTCTACGGATATTACCTTTTACCTACCATACAAAATGACTTGACATCTCTTAGAACCACGTGCTTCTGTGTACGAGTTCACGTTCCAATAAATCTTTTTACATTTAGTGAAAAATGAAATGAAGGTTTCCTAACAGAACTCAAGGAGATGTTTTCAGGACCTCATACTTATTGTCACATACTGCATATCTGGGTTCTTGTATGCAGGAAATGATGCTCAGTCATGAAATATACAGTGTTTTTTGTAGCTTTGTTCTGATTAGATATATATCTTAATTTCTAAATGCTGGTTTTGACTAAGGCTGTAGTTTAAATTTCAGATCAAGAACGTGAAGAGTGTGAAAGTTTGGGAGCCTGAGGGTGCTGTTTGCTGCAACAGGGGAAGTGATCATCCTGTCTCATGTGTTTTGGTGCTGTCAAAGAGCAGGGACAAAGTAAAATTGATATATTTTACTCATGTTCTTTATATTTTATTGTATTGCAATGTAATTACTAGGTCTGGAGTGAAAAACAAAGTTGTTCTTTATTAGTATCTTCTGTTTTGTGAAGAGAGAGGACCTTTATAACTAGCAATATGTTGAGTTTATCTGTTACTCAGTAAAAAGGTGATTAAGTCCTACTTAAATAATATTATACAGCAAATTAATATACAGTTCTACAATTTCAAATGCATAGTAGTTTCAAGATCAAAAGCTGATTACTTGGCCCTTGCTTTTTGTTACAAACCTGAAATCTATACATACATCTATGATATGCACTTGCCAGTACCAATACTGTAAGTAAATTCTAAGAATTCCGTTATTAGATACTCAGTAATGCCTATGGTGTTGACATTATGACAGTAAAAAATGCTATTAAACTTCCAATTATATTGGCTAGTCACAAGCTGGTCTGAGGTAAGAATGGGTATATGGTGCAATGAAGTGCCAGGACAATAGAGATACGCTCAATTGTATGGCAAACCTCATAAGTGAAGCTACCTGCATGTACCCATATGTGGGATTTTAATAAGTTTTGTTTACTGAATTCTACTGTCTCTTGCATCTTTTAGACCACTTTTTGTCAGTTAAGGTAGTTAAATTCTTAAATTCATTAAATACTAATCTGTGCAAATCTGTTGAAGAGAATAAAGATATTCTTGATCTTCAAATTCTTAAATTATTTGCAGTCCCAACAGAAATGATATGGTATATACTACACAATATGTACATAGATTATGTTGGTAGATTTAGGGTGTATATCATGCATAAGTTTAATTTAATTATATTCCTGAAGAGATATGTGCCTTACATAAATTCAGGGGCTTCGCCAGGGTGTGTTGGGCAGCCTCTTGATCTCATTCATCATGACTGTCTTTTCTCCTAAAGAGACACAGTGCCACCTACAGACTCAATTCTTAGTTTTAAAAAGGAGCAAGCTATGTCATTCTAAAAAGTTGCAGAAAGATGCTGTTTCTGAAGCTGTTTTGAAAATAATCTGGAATTTAAAAAGTAAATTATTTTCATAGATTGTACTTAAAATATCTCTTGTGATAACTGGTGGTACTTACTTTAAATCAAAAGATGCCATTTTTGACATTAAAAATGCTTAGAACATTACATCTGATCGTTGAGAAAAATCAATGATGTTTAATAATGGTTAATTTTCATTTGAAATTACATGAAAGAAAGGATGTACAGCTGTAATTACTTCATGAAATATCTGAAAAGAGCTATGTGGGTTTTTTTGACTTAATTTTAAAAGAGCTTCATTGAAAGAACTACTAAAAGGAAGGTAGTAGTTTTTTGCCTTCCTTTATCCTGTATCCCACTTTCCCTGTTCACTAGCAATTCTGATAATGTTAACAAGCTGTGTGGAAGACTACCGTGTAACCTGCTGCTCTGTTACAGCCATTAGTCCTTGTTAGAAATGAGTTGTAGGTTGACGAGTATTCAATCATAATGTATTAACAGAATGGAAAAAAAAAAAGGATGTACTTACTTTACTAATTAAATATAGCTAGGAACTATGTTACATACTGTTGAGCTCTTGGGATAGCATCCTAGGTATCAAAGTGTCTGAGGTATTAATGCACTCCAGGGGCATGAAGGTAACTCCCAGTCAAGTCAGATGGAAACAAGGACTCCGGCATTTCCATTCCCTTTGCAACTGGCATGTTTTAATCAAGCTAGTGCAACAGCTATTTAAGCTAGGCAGCACAGCAGATAAACTCTCTGATGAACTGTTCAGTACTTTGCCTTCAATTGTGCTTACAGCCCAGTGCACCTTTCAGAGCTCTTACCCGGGTTTACATCCAAGAGGATAGTGCCTCATTTCTGAACATGGAGTCCAGTCTTCTGACAAGAATTCCGTGTTTGAGGAGAAAGATAATGATCTCTTTTAATTATATGCCAAGGATAGGAAAATAATATTGTTTTTCACAGTTACAGAGTAAATTTTAAGAGAAATTACAAATACTAAACAATTAAGACATTACATTTGGGAACAAACTTCTAGATGATAATTCCATGTTAAGAATAATATATGTGCTGATAAAAGTAGTCCATGAGAATTATTCTTGATATATTGAGACTGCTCAAGTCAGTGAAACTAAGAGTTTGTAGGATGTACACCAAAATCATATGAGAATATGATTTCATAAGTAAACTTTGCCAAAACTCTGGAAGTTTTTGAGGATTACTTACTTGGATAAGACATGAATTTCATCAAATAATTGAATTACTACATAAAACATTGCATAAAATTTAATTTTGCATTTTTGAAATGATTCAAAGCCAGTAATTAAAGCTGAAGAGAAGTGGTAAAAACTCTGAAAAAGTAAGAGGGGAGTGCAATCAGAAAGTCAATGTCTTGGTAACCAAGGTAGTGAAACAGGAATAGGGAAAAAAAAAAAAAGATCCCGGCAAATGTATGCCCTAGCATGACTAGAGTAGCTGATGTTTGTGTAAATCTGAAAAACTGGCAACAGAGAAAGAGTTTCCCTACAGTTTCCTCTTGCTGCTGTGTTGAATTCTGTTTTCTCTCCAGGGAGAGATTTGTGACCTCCTCCCATGCCTATCCATTATAAATATAAACACTTGTCGAGGAACTGAATTGCCCCAAACCACAATTAGCTTTCTCATAGTGGAAGACAGGAAAGTCATCCCCTCAGTCTCCACTGAACAAAATGAAAAAGAAAAAAAAAAAACTACCACTTTCATCACCTAGAATTAATAACCTGTTGTGTGTGGTAGTAGCTTGAATTTTCTGTGTTGGTTATGCTCATGTACTAAATCCATGTTTCAAATGTTTATACCCTATATTCTGGTTCTCTAATAATGCCTGATCTCCATAGTAGGCAATGCATGACCTATAGGGCAGTAGGTCAAGGACTGATGAAAAGCTTAATTACTTCCCCAGTTTATCATCAAACTACCAATTAGAAGCAGTTGCTGTGAAAGCCTAATACCTGGAGGGCAGCAAGGAAAGAGGTTACTTTGGAGGATGTGGGTTTGCTATAGGAGCACTGTATGAGGAAAGGCTGCTGATAAAGAGGCTAGTATTAAAATGTCTGGCTGTCAGAGAGTAACTTGGTTAACTTGAGAGGGGGATGTTATAAATGTCAGGTAATATTAAGAATTTGCTGTGAGGTAATAATTGCTTGATGATGTGCAATATCATCACGATGTGCAACTTCTAGTATTTTTTCCCCTATTATCAATTTTTATAATTGTTATTTCTTAAATTTCCCTAAACTTATGTTAGCATAGGAATGTGAATAGGGAAGGCATCTATGAAACCCTGATCCTCTCTGTGAGTATCACACCTTCATTTATATTGTGATGAGCTGTTTTAGTAATCACATCCCTGATTATAAAAATTAGGGGACTGGTTGAAAAAGAAGTAGCTTAGTATCTGAATGCCATACTCTGTTCTTCTGGAAGGAATCAAAAATCCTGTCGTTCTTGATGTAGCGGTAACTCAGATGAGGCTGGCTGCAGCCCCAATAATGCTTACTGTCTGTGAGCTCAAGTTTTTGAGATGTTTCTACTCTGTGCAGTTTGTTACATCTACTTTATTAGGTTTGAAATATAAAATATCTTATAGTCACCTGAGTGATAAAGCAAAGGAGGTTTATTTAATGTGATTGGTCAGCTGGAAATTGTATCAAAATTATTTCTGTCTTAAATTCATATAGAGATCCGAGGTGCTATACTCTATTAGAAACGGCTATTAATAAACATTGGCTGGTTTGATGATTATGAATAGTGTCACCAAGCAATTAAAATTTAATTGAGCATTAAATAAAGTCCACTTACTATAAAGTATCACCAACTGAGTTTGAAAAACAACCTTAATATTTTTTTTTCACAAAGCTTTGTCTGGTGGTTTACAGTTCAAAAGCACACAAGAAAATATCTTCTGTGGAAGATTAGAGAATTTATTGACAGCTTAGACCAGTTTATTAAAGAGGATGAGATCAGTTTAGGCACTCGGGGACCCATTTTCTCTTCTCTATGTATATGTAGTTTAGGGATTAGTCCCCCATTTTGAACACCTCTTCATCTGTCGTGAAGTGACATTCGCAGGCCTTAGTACATCAGATCAGAATTTACAGGCTCAAAACAAAACAAAACAAAACAAACAAACAAACAAAAAACACCCAAACAAAACAACTTGGATCTCAGTTTCATTAATGAAGATTTCTAAAACACAAATCTGTCTTCTAAACTAGAGTCGGAGCCCATGGGTTTTGAATGGTACTAAGTACACTGTACAACCATAAATACAAGGCCTTTCTTTGGCAGCTTAGTTATCAGTCTGCATCAGCTGAAGACAACTTACATGAAGTATGGAAGCAGTCAGCTGCACCATGATACCATGATTTGTGTTTTCTTGACTTCGAATTTCAGAAGAAGTTGGTAAAAACACCAGGAGCTTGCTAGAGGAGAGAATTAACTCATACAGAATGGAGGTAGAAAGACTCTGTTCTTGATTGTTTTAAATGACATCTATATGGTAAACCTAAACAAAAATTTTGTCATATTGGAAATCTGATAGCTTTCACAGGGTACTTCTTTTGTAAAGCAGCTCTTGGAATATACAATAGGATTGGCTTCCTGGGAAGCTACTAACTGGTCTTTTCTCCTCTGATTACTCTGTTTCCTGTACACTTCTTGTACAATAAGTGTTTACTTGTTGACTTGCAGAATGGCAAAGCTTAGATTGTCATAGTATTGATTAAACCATCCTCATTTTCCCCACTGTTAAGGGAAATAGCAGGCTCTTAATGCTACTGACTTTATTCTGCATGCAGATAATACTCCAAAGAAAGGTTTAGATTGCACATTGATTGACTTTTCTGTTCCGATAGATGTTAGTTCATGTATATAAAGATTTACAAATAGTAGTCCTTTCCTGTGGCATATTGCAGAGTAGAGCCTGCTGTACTCTTGCAGACACAAATTGACTGCATTGTGTCTCAGAAGCAGTGAGTTCTTGTTCTGCATGTTGAAGGAACACAGTAATGGATTCATTCACTGAGAGGCACATTCCTCTCAATTACCATTCTAGGTGCTACATGAATATTTCAGATTTTCATTTGTGTTGTTACCTCTTTGGTTCCTCTCCAGTGGAAACATCACATGGAAATGGATGTATTTCATTGATTGCTTCCAGTTATTAGAATGTGTTAATACTGTAGGGTGACTACAGCATAAAAAATATGCAGCAGTATTCTTATCTGGTGATGCTGTGTGGAGCATCTTGCACCAGTATGGACTGCTTGAGATATTAAAAGGGATTATTGTGCAGCTGCCAAGGCGCTCTGTTCACTTCTTAATTACTTTTCTGAACAGAAATAACATATTTTCTTTTTCCCAGAGTATGTTTAATATTTGTTTTATGATAGCTGAATAAACTGGGTATTCTCTCAGCTTATAAGGGTTATTAACATTGTTTGAGATGTATTACTACCCTAATTGCATTCTCTCATCTCTTAATATTTAGTTTTCTGGAAATCATTGGAGAGGAGGTCCCTATTCCATTGAATCAGGTGTCATTATTTCTAATGTGGGGAATTTTGTAGGCCAGGGTAGATTCCCTGGGATAAGGGAGTGGCAATGCACCTTGTTTGCTAAAGCCCTAGGAAATACACAGTTAGCTACCAGGCACTACTGACAGTGAAATCATGGTACCTGCATGTGATGGGACCTTTCAAGCAGACCTGGACACAGACCCATTTTATAGTGAGCTCCCAGAGAGATCAGAAAGCTTTTTAAATTAAAGAATACAAGCAAGACATAATAGGCTTCATTTTACAGTATGAACTTTTACAATTAATTTTTAGAGGCAACTAGAAGCAAGTAAAACAAAATAAAAATGGCAAGTCACAGTCCTTGATGTCAGCTCATGTCAGTGGTCAGTCAGGTCAGTGGTTTTCTAGCTTGTTGCTGCACAGCCCCATCTGTGCCTAAGGAAGGGGCCTCTCCTTTGGAGGCCCCCTCCTTTCCCTTCAAGCTATAGGCACCTCCACCTCCTTGTTCTGATTTTCCCCTTCTAGAATAGATGTACACTTTGAATGAAACATGTCAAACATGTTGTTTATCACGTGTAAGTTTCTTACTGCTGGTGATGGGGAAGTCCTGTATTCCATTTTCTGCCCATAAATTCAACATAAGCTTTGTGCTCTTCATGACCTTTTCCATAACATCACAAACTTCTCTATCTTTGGCATAATTAAATTCACTAAAAGTGTTAACAGGCCACAAAATGTTTCTTCCCTCTTATTATGATCTCTGCAATAGTCTGTATTATATTCCTTTTGTAACAGTTTCTATGTAGAAAAAAATGCACGTTCTCTGAAAACCTGCAGATATTTTACTTCTGTCTTTATTGTTCACACTTAGCCAGATATTAAACTCAGCTGTTCATAAATTTTAGATGTTCATTGAGTTGCTGTTATCGTTGATTTTGTTTATTTATAATAATCATTTATAATGCATACCATTGAGTTGTACTGTTCATTCTTGTAGCTTACTTGCAGTGCGGCTAAATCAGAGGGTCGCTTATTTCTAATGGTGAAACTGTGGTCCAGATAAAGATGAGGGCAACTATGGTTGGGTAAGGCTGAGATGTCATCTTAACTGAGGGGCTGTGCAAGTGCTATTCTATCATTCTATTACTGGTGGTGAGTTAAGAGCTCGTTTGTATAGAGGACTTCAAGCAGTTTGGAAACAATATTTCCAGCTTGAAGCATCCCATGAAAATGAACTGAAGGTTACTCAAATAATTTAAATTAATACCAACAAATTATCAGGAGCAAATGTAGCTTCATTGTGGATGGCTTTTACAGAATCGTGACTGGAAGCATGGGTGATGGGAATGCATTGGGGTTCTAAAGCTTCCATACCATAAAAAATGAATACATGCCCCCATTTTGTCATAAATGCTATGGTGTAAAGATAGTGTGTTGTAAATATACATCTAAATATACTGCTGCTACTTTCAAGTGCTTGGGTTACTGAAGATGATACTGCATTGGGGAAAAAAAAAAAAAAAAAAAAAGTTTCTTCCACTCTACTTCCAGCTTTTTACTATTACAGTTAAAACATGGGAAAACATTTAAAGAATGAGTAACAGAATTGGGGCGTGTTTTTTTTTTTAACAGCACAAAGATAATTTTTTCATCAGTTGCTAGGCTAACACTCAACTAACTGGGAATGGGCAACAACATCTGAGCAGTGAGAGACTTCTCTGAGTAGTTGGTTAGAAATCAGTTGTTAAAAAAAATGTGCTTTAGTTTTGAATATACTCAATTGCACTTAATATTGACTTTTGTTTCCCCGTGGAGCCCATGCAGTCTTAAATCATCTAACCAAGCTTCTGATAAAAGAAATAATAATAATCAAAATGAATGGTTACTTTGGATAGTGGCTTCCAAGTTTTTTAAGTGAACTATGTGTTGTAATGACTTTTATATCATGTATTGATATAAAATTAATCAAGTTTATGTCTACTGTCAGTACTCTGCTATAATAAATGACAGGCTGTTGTGGTGCCAAACCATCCAAGAAATTATTTGCTATAGGCTTTGTCAGAAATCTGCTGACATTCAATGTGTTCTTGACTGTGGCTCAGATATGAAATTCCAGCTTTGTGTCATATATGCATGAGTTCTTCTTTCAGGCTGTTTTGGCTTTCTGCAGCTGTTAAAAGGTCAGAGGTAATCAGATAAGCCAGTAGGATGCTATCTGTCATTATAATTGACTTGAGCCATCATACATAGGAAATCATGCTGAATATCAATGCTGACATTTAAAGAGATGGTATAGTGGTTGTATTATTACAAATGTATCCCATACTTAGCTGCAGGAGATCCTGATTTTTTTATTTTTTTTTCTGTGCAGAAACAAGTGCTGCAAGGTATTAAATTTTTTATGTCTACTTATCTGGTGAGAATCATCTTAACTATCCAGAAATTATGTTCCCAGAATGATGTGACTGAGTTCATCCAGTTTTGAAATATTGCTGTGCACAATTTATTTTATTTCCAGATGCATAATGGAAGTATTAATAAAATGTAACTTGTGCAGCTGGCATTCTGAATATTTCTGCCAATCTAACAATGAACAAAGCAGTCAAAACTTGCTTTCCATTACCCTGCTAAATGTTTGTCATATATATATAATTGAGATGATTCCGGGCATTCATGTCTCTCACTACCTGCTGAACACCTCATTGCTTAAAACTTGCTGAAGCAACAAATCAGTGTTCTAATATTGATTCTGTACATCCTTCGCAGTTGACTGAATGTGTGAAAAATGTGATGTATGCAGTATTTTAGCTGCAGATACATTATTTATTATTTAATGTTCTTATGTAATTTTACTTAGGACAAGATGGGGGAAAATATCATGAGTTTTTATAGATAAATGTGGCTAAAACCAAAGCCCTACAGAACCTTTTTTATTTATATGTATGTATCATACACACACATACACTTAGCACTGAATATTTACTTTTATTTTACAAGTTATCCCAGGAACGTATTTGATTAACCCATGAAGTGTTTTTAGAATCGGAAAGCTGCAGTCACTTGATGCAAATGATACATGCTACTCTTCAGTTTTACTGAGCAAATAATCTTCCAATTCATAACACAAATTTTTCAAAATGAATGTTAATACAGAATTTAAAACTCCCAGTAAGCTCGCTTCCTCCCTTCTTCCCCATCCCCCACCCCTTTTTAAGAGGAAAATTTGAACTCTATCTAATGAATCTAGGAAAATTTACCTGTAACTTCTAGTTCCTCCTAACTCTAAATGATGCAAAAAAAAATGTTTATTTTTTCTTCCCAAAATTCACTTTGGTAGTGATGAAGGAAGTTAAGTCATCAGGATAGCTCAAGCAGTGGCAATTTTAGTCCGTTTAAAAAAAAAAAAAAAAAAAAAAAACTAGACCACTAAGTAGAGGGAAAACTTAAGACTTGGTAACTTGATACAAGAGGGAAAAGAGTTTTGTCTGAAAAAGACTGCATTATCCCTTAGTTAAATCTAATGTTATTATGATATGAGAGGCTCTTGGATTGTGCAGAAGACCTAAGAAAGAACTGCCATATTGATATCAACATTATTGCCCAAACAAGTGTTTGCTTAAATTAATTTTTTTTCTTCCCTCTCTTCTTTTTTGCTATATACCTGTGCATTTAGGGTTTTATTTTGCCTTAGTGTAATGGCTAGTATCTTTAGTGACAGACCAGGGATTGAACTCAACACAAGGAATTGAAGGTGCATCTTGAACTAGTCAATTCCTGTAGCTGGGGACAAGAACATATCATAGAATGGTTTGGGTTGGAAGGGACCTTAAAGATCTGCCTCACGTACGGATAACATGGACAGGAAGACATAGCACCTATTTTCTGTTAGTTTACATGAAAAAATGTGAAACCAGATGCTGCATGGTAAGGAGGAAGTCCCTTAACTGCTAGAAAAAAGGAAACTAAAAACAAAACAAAAAATCTAAAGACATTTGGAGTTATACTGAAAGGATATGTCAGCACTTTAGGAAGTGAACACGAATTATTTACTGATTAGAAGTTAAAATGTCATCACCATATTGTCACTATGCCGTGCTATTGGTGTTGTTTTTTAAACAAATATGTGTATGATGTGGTATTTTAACACTTATTTAATAAAATCTATGTACTCTCTTTTAAAATATCCTAGGGGAGGTTGTTTATTATTTTCAATGAATTAACCCAGCTGTTGTAAACTTCAGTTAGAGGACAGTACTGCAGGTCAGGTGGGTGAAGTGCAATCAGATGGGAGTAACTTGTCATCAGGTAGGAATCTCCCCAGCTGCATGTGTTTTATCACTTTATGACAAGAAGTAAGACACTAATTTTACTTGGCACAGGGCTAACTATCATTCCATTTCTTTCCTGAACTTTGTTTTCCTACTGGAAAGGATGAATTTGAATATTTGTATGGAATTTTGTAGTTGTGACTGAACTTAGAACAACTTCACCTGAGCAGCCAGTCTGCTATGCTCATTCCTGTTCACATGATGTCTGATTCTGAGGTAAATCTGGAGTCTGTTGAAATTGCAGGTTTCCACCCAAGGTTCATTTGCAGGTTCACAATTGGCAA
Source organism: Anas acuta (assembly GCF_963932015.1). Classification (NCBI taxonomy): domain Eukaryota; kingdom Metazoa; phylum Chordata; class Aves; order Anseriformes; family Anatidae; genus Anas; species Anas acuta. Next base: position 18,218,689 of record NC_088991.1, read on the forward strand.
ATGGTTTGACTAGATTTAGGAATTGGTTTGAAGGTGTTTGACTCTGAAGTACTGGCTGGGGCCTGACTATGAAGTAGCAGTTGATCACTGACTGTGGAGTAGTGTATCTTGTGATCTGATACTCACTTGTCAGTATTGTCCTAGTTATAAGTCTCTGTAGCCAAGGTCAAAATAGTAAGAGTTACAGAAATGATTCAGAAACGGACTTGGAGCTATACTTTTGTATGCAGTTTTATATTTGAAAATGCAGTCTGTAATGCTCAGTCTTGTAGCACTGGAGCAGCCAGTGTATGTTCTGACATGTGGCAGCAGCCTCTGAGTACAGTGCATGACACTTCACGTATTAAGTTAGTACACATTTAGTAACAAACTGGCATTGTTCCCCTTATGCTTGTCTGGGGAAGGAAGATAGGAAGTGCTGCCTCAAGAAGCTTTAGCCTGGGTCATTTGAAGCTGCTTATGGTAATGCCAATGCCTCAGGGTAACGATTAGGTCAAGCTTGGATGGTGTTACTGAACAAAGTTGGATGGGATCCTGTATTTGATATTTTTGTTTGTTTTTAATTTTTAATTGTTTTCATATTAGTTTAGGTATCTTTTTTTCTAAATATTATCTCTGAAAAAAGTAAGAAGCATAAAAACTGATAAATGAAATGATCTACCAGTTGGTGAATCAATGTGTTGATAGACAGGAAGAGCCAGGGCGAAGCTGTGTAAGTGAAACATTCCAATAAAATAGTCTGATCAATTCATAATGTATTCAGTCAGAAATAAAAACACAACTTCATGAGACAAATATGTGCTGTACTTTGTAGCATCATCTTTCCATCTGGAAAGCCTAGCTACTGCTTAGAAATACAGAAGAATAAACACCCTACACTCCCAACACCTCACATCAAGAACTCTCAGTTAAGTATCTAGTTAAAACATCAGTCTTCATGTTACCTTGGTTCTCAATAATTTCTAATTCAGAAGGAGCTGCAGATGGTAGAGTAACAAAGCTGTTAATATTTGGAGCGGGATGGAAGGCAGAGCATTGAATGTGCACAATTTTCTTTCAACAGTGATAAAAGGTGACAAAGTTAAACCAGAGATGAATTGGTAGTAGCATGAGGAAACGATGTGTGTTTGGCTGGGCAATGCTGATATGATCCGCTTCTGCACTACTTAGCTGTGGACACTGAAGTGCCTTAGTCACCCTATATTTGTTGTTTAAAATCCAACAGACTGGGTATTAGTGCTCCCTGATGTGTTTTGCTTTTTTTTACTGTTAAATATATTTCATCAGAAAGTGCCAAAGGTTACATTTTGATCTTTGATATTCCATATGTATATAATTAAATTGCTGCTTAAGAATACCTGTTAATTTAATTTCTGAACTTTTTCACTTTGGCTCCATTTGTTCTCCTGTACCATCCCATCTCAGGGGAGCTCAGGAACACACTGGTCATTCGAAGTCTTTTAATGAGGCTTGCAGTAAACAGGGACAGTATGGACAGGGGTGATACCATTGTCCAAAGACAGGAGGGAGGGTTTTCTGGAAGACTGATTAGCGCAACTAACAGTTTCTTGAGCCATCCCTTTGCCATTAGTGAATTATCTGAATACCTAGGCTGGAGAAGTCATTCCAAGCACATGCAGAAGTTGCTGCTTGAAGTGTCAGTTAAATATTCTTTGTCAATAAAGGCGTTAAAAGATCAATAGGTATGCTCCATCCATTACATATTTGCAGAATTTCTTATTTCTCTATTGGAAATAATGTAAATTCTGGCTGGTTGCACCGAGACATTGCTCACCTTAAAAAACAAATCCTTTTGGCAACTACCACAAGTACGGTTGTATTTTGTGGTGTGTGGTTTTTCTTCTTGTTGATGTTTTGGTTTTAGTCCATGTTTCTCAGATGGCCTTAAAGAGCTGCATCAGATATTCCCGAATGGTTGTTCTTCCTGCAACAGTGGAGGATGTGAAGTTCAAATATTTCTTTTGTCACTGTCCTGTCAGTCTCAAGTTACCTCTGTAATGTGGCAGCAGCCACTCTTGGAAAGCACATGGCCCTGCACGGGTGGCTAGTCATTAACTAAAATGGTATTAAGAAATGCAACTTTACATCTAACAGCAATGAAATATAAAATAGTTAATCATGTCTGTCAAGTGCCTATTATTAGAGATCTAATCTTCTATTGCAGTTGTCTATGCATATAATCCGTATCTGATGACAAATTACAGACTTGTACCCTGATTCATTGTCAGATGAATAGGTGAAGAAAGTAGTAGAAAACTGTAGTTCTATGAATCTGTCACTTAGAATTGCAATCAAATGTTTAATTTGAGGTCTAAATTTCATTAATTCAATCATATTACTTTTTGTTGTAATTTTGTAAAAATTTTTTTCTAATGAAAATTAATTATAATACAATATTTTCCATCTTGAAAAACTCCTTGAAGGTTCAGTGCCTGGAAAAAAATTATGAATGCTTCTTGTGTAACAGTTATCACTGTAGTTCAGGAACTGATGTGAGATAAGGAAACTATCGAACTTGCTAGAAAAAATCAACCTTGGTTCAGAATCTAACAAATATCGGAGTATTTTAAAAATCAGACATGACATTTGCTTCCCTGGTCATCCATGCTTTCTGGCATTTGTATGAGGCACAGCTATTTAGCTGTGAGTTCATTTTATGTTCCAAGATGAATTTTAGGTTAGAGACAAATTGAAACCAATGTCTAGTTTCAGATTTCATTATATTGAAATAATGAGGTTTTGGCCTTAAATGAAAGAAATGTCATGAGATCATCTGACTGCAATGTGATTTTTTTTTTTTTCTTTTTTGGTCCTTATCACGGAGTACAGAGATCTCAAGAATTCATCACGAATCCAACCTATAATGAAACGTTTATTCTCTATTAATTATTTCCTGACAGGTATTTGATAAATTTGAGTCCTGGGATGATAATTTTTCCAGTCTTTGAAATGTGAAGGCTTTTGATCTGTTTATAGGTGTGTGTATAAAACTGTACCTTGCAGTGTAATTGCTGGTGGTACTGTCAAGAAATACAAGGGCAGTTGTCCTTTGCTTCCTGGAGCAGATGAAAGACAATTGCTATCAGATTGTACCTCAGCCATCTGGTCCCTACAGTCTCTCTTGAGAATATAAGCACTGCTCTATTACTGCATTAGCATCAGCAAAATGCGTGTCTGTTACCTTCTACTTTTTTTTTTTTTTTTTTTTTTTTTACAGCTAACGAGACACGTTTGAGAACTCTGCTTAGAGCTTGCTTTGAATTACTGTAACTTACTAAAACCAAATATCCATATATAACAATCCAAGTTGTCGGGTACATTCTCAGTTCCTTTAGTCTTCTGAGTCATGAGTCAGGATGCTGAAATAATGAGGCTGCTGGTAGAGTTTTGCAGTGTTCTCTTGATGTATATTGCAACCAGAATGCCCATTCACCATTTGTATTTGATGTGTGGACATTTGATATGCAGAAAACATTTTCAGTATTCACTAAAAGCATTTGTAGGTGTAAAGATTATGTTATATAGCTGTAATAAATAGCATGCCTAAGTTTGGTAAAAGGCTTTAAAGTACTTAAAACCCAAACTCATTTTTCCTCTGACTACTTTACCCTTTAAGTTGATATATAATTTGCATCGGAGCTTTTGCAAACCCTTCTTATTAGTGATTTGCATACTAAATATGGTTTTAAATGAGAATACATTGTCCTTTGTTTTTCTATTGCCAATTTAGTAAGCAAAGGGAGAAGTTCAATAGTACCCTGTATTTTGCACTTCAAGGATACTCAGGTATACATCTCATTTAATTTAAATTTTATTCAAATAGAATACTAAAAATGATACATAAAGCTTATTCCTTAGCCTCACCTTCTTCTGACCTCTCCAAAAGTGCAAAACATACCCTTAGCCTGTAAATTAATGGTACTTCTTCTTTCTCTTTTCTCCCCCTCCCATAAGAAATAGGCAGCAGTGGGAGAACAAATGTTTTAGAATGAAATAACCCTCCAAACTGAAACTGATATCAAGACAGAGAACTCTAAGCTAGAATACAGTCCTTTAACTATTCCTTGAATGGTGAGACTATTTGCTATACTTATTGGCGCTTGTCATAGAACTACAATCCATTTATAATCCAGATAATATGCCTACAGTCACAGTGGTAGAAAAGTAGTTCCTGACAATTTTTATTTTGACCTTGCTTTTCAGTGTGGCACTGGAATATGAAGCCATATTAGTTAAAAGTATACCTACTAGAAATACACATACAGATTTGATGGCACGGTATATGCAGAAAGGACACTGAGCACAGCTTGTAACGCATCTATTGTGCTCAACACAGATGAATGCAGAAAAGGAACACATAGAAAAGAGAATAAAACAATCTTATGTAAAAAATCTAGACAGCAGTGATTTCTTTACCCTTGCAAGAGATGAAAGTTTTTCCTGCATAAAACATAAGCTCAGAATAAATGTTATTGATGAAATAAGAATAACAAGTGGGTTGTCCTTATGTAAAACTTTACATAAGGAGCCAAAAGATGTTCCTCACTGATTAGCAGTTAAGGTTCTACAGCTTTTCACTGGAATTAGTGAAATAAAATACAATTATGTTTGTGGTGGTCTCTAGTCAAATGGATGATGTTATTGCATGAGGCAATAAGGGATTAGATTATCTTCTGTTCCCGTGAACTTTTCCTGCATCACTTTCCAGGGAAAGATATCAGTTGTATTTCTCTGTTACAAAGGAACTTCAGTAGGAGGACAAGAGTAGTAGGCAGAGTTAAGGTCTTATTGTTACACTAACTGATGTAATGGGATTGGGGCGGGGGAGGAGAGGGAGGGACACACACACACGCACACTAAACATAGACAACATCTCCAGAACAAACAAACATCCTTGGATTTCAAATAGAGTTACAGTTAGTATTGCAATATGCTTTTTTAAGTGGAGACTAATTGCTCTTAGTTTAGCTACATGTTAGGCTACACCTGAAAGAAAAGTAGTAAGAACATGTGAACTTCCAGAAGTGATGTTGGTTCTAGTGAGGAATGAGATAAATGCACAAGCTTGATGGGGTGTGTGAAAACTAGGATGGATGACACGGTGGAGATTTCTTTGAATCTTCTAGTAACTGTTTAATGATTTTGCTGTATTGATCTATACAAGTACCAGGCTATTAGAAAATTAAGAACTTTGAAAGAACCATAATAAAATTTCATTTTGGAAGGAGGAAAAATGTATTTAACAATGTTCTCTGTTTTCCTAGACAAATATCCTTGTTGAATAAGCCTCTTTAAATTGTCAAGTTAACAAACAAGGGCTTGGCTGTATGTTTTAATTTCAGTGGTGTATTTTTGATATTCTTATGAAGGCAGCTGTGACTGGTCATGGATTAGAAAAATTGCAATTTATAGACTTTCATATTTTAAATTGGGCACACTGGTTCTCAAAAAAAAAATAAATTAAGGACATTTGGAGGGGTGATAACTACTAATTTTATAACTTTCAGTCCAGGTGAATAAATCTACTTTTATCTTACATGACATAACATAAGCCTAGTGTTAATTAATAATTTTCCATACTTCCTCACCACTTTTTCCATGTGGAAATCACTCCCAAGCACATGCTTAGAAGTTATGCTGATAAAATCTGATTTACTAACATCCACCATCAGTGACTGATGTGACAATTTAGTTGCTTCACTCCCTTTCTCCCCCACAAAAAAAAAAAAAAAAAAAAAAAAAAAAAGTAAACAAACTTAAGTGAAAGTAGATTCAATTGTTGGTTTGAAATATTGAGAAACTAAACACTGGAGCAAGAAAAGAACTACAAGAAACATTTGTGTTGTGCAAGAACATAAAGTTGAAAGGAGACCATGAAAAAGTCTTACTTTATAAATATGAATTTTTAAATTTGATTAGGGCAAATATCATGAAAGCAGTGATAATGTAAGTAAATCTTCAAAAATGAGGGAAGGTAAATAAAAGATCTGAAATGTATTTTGTGGTACAGTTGCCTGTTAAAATGAAAGACTGTTTTCAGTGATGCATATCTAGCAGGAGCTACTTACAGTCCTGAAAGATTGGCATCTGGTATTATCTCTGTTAGAGGATACTGATCTTCAAGTTCAGTCAGGAAATGAATAGCTTGTAATAAGCTCTAATACAAGGTTTAATGTCTTGTTTTACAGCTGTTACATGCATGGTCATTAGTAAGCTGACTCTGGACTGTAAGTTCTTAGGTTCATACTGGAATTTTTGGCTGTTTCTTAAAGGCTTAAGGCAGATGCGTGCATCTTGGGCTGTTTTTCTTCTAACAAGCTTTTACAAATCCTGAGGAAATACTCCCCTCCCTATAAACTTACGTATCTTGTTATAGTAAACAGTACAGCTGAGAAATCCAGCAGTGAGTCCTATTTTGGATCACATATGATCACTTAAAAAAAAAAAAAAAAAAAAAAAAAGAAATTCAGTAAGTATTTTTGATGGCCAGTGGCATAGTGCTTAGAGAACTGTTTTTCAGCCTTCTTTGATTTGCCAGCCCATAAAAGTTTTCCAGTGAAGATGAGTAGTCCCATGTAAGGAAAATAAGCCTACAGCCATTATGACTTCAGTTCTCAGTCACCTTTCATGATTAAGATCATTTTGCCAGACTCAGCAGTTTGCATGCACTAGTACTAGTCCTTACCAGCTCTTGGAAACTGAAACTTAAATATCTTGTTTCCTACTAACTAGAAATGTGCCCGAAGCACATGAGTGTTCACTCATGTGAAGTCAAACTCTTTCAATCTTTACTGTTTAGGTTACACACCCAGTGAATAATAATAATAATAATAATAATAATAATAATAATAATAATAATAAACACCCTAAATATAAATCTTTTGCCTAATGACCTGTGCATGAAGGCTTGATGGAGGTTCTGTTTCCTGGTCCAGTTAATGTTCATAATACAACTCAGAAGCAGGTCCTGTCACTGTAATTTTCTCATTCTTCTCCAAATGTATTTTTCTTCAAACCTTAAATCATTCTTCTGCCTCATCTCATATTTCTCACTTCATTTATTTGTTACTGTGAAGGTACAAGAAAAGGGTGCAAATGCATTTTTAAACTGAGGATCAAGAAAACTAATTCTTTGTAGTTCACAGTTCGGGCTGGGAAAAAAATCATTGCGCTATATGAACGGGAAAGGCCACACTGTCAGAATCCCAACTAATGCCACCACAAAAAAAAAGTCAAGAAGAAAGTGTGCTAATGATTTTGAATAATAAAATCTAGGTGTTTTTTCACGTAGAATTTTGTTTCCCTCTAGTTATCGTGTATGTAGAAATAGGAATTGACAGCCCTTCTCCATGGAAACTAGTTAAGGTAGATCTCTTTTAAGGAAAAAATAAAAATGCAGAACTTTTCTATACAGTCAAAGAACTGTGCGTGGTTCATCAAGGAGGAAAATGACATGATATTCTTGGTGATAGAATCTGTGGAAGTATATTGAAGTTGATTCATTATTAAATTGTTTGTTAATTTTCCTTTCAATGTACAGATACTTGGCCTTATATGTGCCTTGTTTATTTAAATGTTGCTTGTATATAGTGGAATGTAATGCAATATTGCCATCTAGTGAATGAATGAAAAAGTGTCTAGCCAAACAGTTTGATCCTTTGATGCATAAAAACATAAACAAAGTACTTACAAAAGAATACTTCAAACCACTGGGAGCATGCGACTTTGATAAACAAGTGGTGATATGGTGATAGAAACTTTGTCATTAATTTATTTTTGGCAAGTATGCACAGTAAACACCCACACAGATCTTGCAAGGGATTTAATAGTAGCCAGGAAAGGGAGTGGGGGAAGGAGAGTACAACTTATTCACAGCAAAAATACGATGTTTATGTAGCCTCTTATAATACTGAGATATGTGATGATTTTGTGTCCTGGCCCATGAATACATTCCTGGTACTGCTTGTTACAGGAGGAATGAAGAACTCAAACAATACTGCCAAACAAATCAGGCATGCTGGACAAACAAATACTGATATTTCCAGCAAGTTCTTCTGTAAGATGCATTATGTTGTATTTGTCATATATATACTGCAGCTTTAGTGTCATCACATACTGTGGTACAGGAAATTTAAAATACCTGTTGAGTTTGAATTTTTCTAATTTGTGTTATAGCTCATTACCAGGAATTTTTGTTTTGGTTGATAGGAATTTGATTTAAATGGCGATCTGCCTACAATAACGATATGTAACCTTACTTTTACACAGCTGGGTCACCTTGGCAGTTTGTCTCCAACAGATCCAGCCCATGTGCTGGTTTGAGGTTAAGAATGTGTGTTCCCATTTGATTTGTCTCTTGTGGAGAAGCTGCTTAATCTTTGTGTGTTACCCAAAGTATTCAATGAGAATCATAATATTAGTTTCCGTGTATTAGGAAGAGCCTGCAAATATCAGATGATGTTTGCACAACACTTATACTCAAATGACTTTTAGATTTTTTTATATATATTTTTTTTAAGTATTACATGCTAAGGAATTGCCAAATCATGTGATTGAGCCTTGCAATGCTCTAGCTCTGTGCTGTTACTCAGCGTGGTTGGTCAGACGTACCTCTTTGGTTTGGGGATATAGCCCTGACCTTACGTGATTTTTAGTCCACTTTACAAAGATTAAAAAGGCTCATGGTTATCCTAACAATTTACCATGAAAGGAAATAAAACAAGTATGAGAGACATTGCATTCTTGGGGATTTTTCTGAGCGGCAATCACTGAAATTTGACTTCTTTATCACCACCTACAGCTATAATTGCTGTTGCCTTCCTCTTAGGCTATTTTCTGCACTCTCTAAGTATGTTTGAGCTGATGCAGAGGCTATAAAATCCCTCTTAAGAGGGAGCAGAAGCCAACTTACATTGTAACAAAGTATTTGAACTAATTTTCTAAACAACAATGAAAAATTGACAAGTTTTACAATATTTACAATATTATAACATTACCCTTCTTCACCTCTCCAGGGTTTCAGTCCTAGATGATCAGTTTACTGATCTCATAGAAAGTATGGCACTGTTTGCTTAAATCCTATTGGAAGTGAAGTCACAGGCAGGCACATTCAGTATTTATTTCTATATCACTGTCTCTCAGGTACAGGGTTTTGACTTGATTTGCTCAAACAAGGTGAATATAAGATCCACTATTCATATGACATGCAGAAGTGCATTATTGTAGTAAAATGTCTTTTCTGGATGAATAAAGGAAATCTGATATATAGCTCTTTTTTTTTTTTTTTTTTTTAAATATCCTTTAAGACTTAGCTTCTTTATAAAGAAGCTTCTACTTGAAAAAGTCAACGTTAGTTCCTGAAGACAAATATCACATCATGTAATCCGTATTTTCAAACATTCTTTATTTCTTATGTCAATTCTTTTTTGCCAGAGGTATTCACATTTTGAGTCTGTATTTTAGAAAAGTTTTCAAAATAATATGTAATAAAGATGACAAATCACATATACTTAACATAAGAAAAGACAAATCAACTGTAATAACCATCACTTTTCCAAAGCAATGATTTTTTCTAAAATTATGACTTTACATTAAGAAGTTAAGATGTCATTTCTTGAATTACATTGCACATGTTGGCAATGTTTTTTAATGTGAATTTAAAAATACTACAATTTGTTTAGATAAAATGTTTTTGCACAAGCTCAAACAATTTTTGTCAGATGCTGACCTCAATTGCAAAAGACATTTTCAATTAAGGAAAACGTTTATATAGTTAGCAAGCTGTCATTCAGTAAAACTCATTTTTTTAATTAAACAGATGGTGATAACAAAGAAATTAATGAACACATACTTGCTTGCCTGCTATACTAATTTGCATTTCTAAATTATTCAGGTTATGCAGCAATTAAGCTTTAATTGCTTTTAGACAAATGAATATCTCAGAATGAATGACAAATTATGATGAAATTGTAGAAGAAGAATGGTGTATTCTAATGTTCATGCTATTTTATTTTGTGACAATTTTAGAAGCATAAATGTGGGAATAGAACATTGCTATGCAGATTTACAATGCTGTTTTTTGTTCCATATGCAGTGTATCATCATGCCACTGGTCTGCGCAGATAAGATAAATGTAAGATGCAATATTCATATGACATTCAAATCTGCGTTAGTGCAATAGCATGTTGTAGGTGACAGATTAGTATTTCCAGGCCTTTGTTCAAGAAGGAATAGATGACATAATGCGATCATCACAACTGTTCTGATTAGACTTCCACTATTTGATTTATAAGTAGGATCTGAAAAGGAATATATTTTTTAAAAGCAGCAAGCTACTTTGTAGAGCACTAAAAGCCTGCTATGTCAGATTTAAGATGGGAAAATCATACAGTGTTGTGGTTGTAGTCAGGGTCCAAAGAAATTAGATGCTCACTTGCTCCTTTCCCCTCCTATCTGTGACTATCTCTTTTTTGAGATTCTGCTTATTTTTCCTATTACTGTATCTCTTGAACATGTTTGGCCTGTTAGTCATTGCACCACATAAAATACAAGCTTTTTAAAAAAACTAAAAACTGTGTTCTCCTTCGATCAGCTACAGTGAGTATAAACACAAGTTTGTGGTATCATTCTAATTGCACTCTCCAGAATATTTCTGCTGGTGAAATCAGGTAAACTTCCAGCTCAGCATCAGTTCATATGAGCTCACTATATATGGGGGAAAAAGACTATTTTATAACTTTTTGTGTTCTAAATACAGCAGAATTATGGCTTTTTACACTAAGTATACAAGTTTTGTAGGTTAACTGACAGAAGACAGGCTCATGAATTGACTTAAGCTCAGAAAAATACTTATAAAAATGCCATATTTTGATGGTTACATAGCCTGTTTTCCTTAGAGGAGGAGGTAACCTCAATAGAATGTTACATAACATACACTTTCTGATTACTTTAATTTGTATTTTAATCAGACTTTTAACAACCTATGTGACAAGTTTAAAAGAGAGCGGTGTCTGCGTATGCTTAGTATAGACTGAATTAAATCCGTATTTAAAGACTTCATCCTATCTACATCTAAGCATCTAAGTGGAAGAAAAAAAAATCGAGCAAAGCTATTCACCTCAGGTTTTCATTATATTCAATGAAGAAAGGCATGAGCTGAGCTAGTCAATCCAAGTTAAAATAAAATGGGGACTACTTGATAGCTATTTCCTGCTGATTACAGGACCATAAAATGAATGAATCAACACTGGCTTTCTCTTGCAAGAAATGAATCTCATTCTTGACCATGTCAACAGGACGCTTGTCTACAATACATAGAAATAATGGGCTGGTTTAGACCTCTGATGTGGGGAGTGGGGGGGGGGGGGGGGGGCAGAAGGGTAGTAACAGCTGAGAAAAAGGCTTAGAAAATAGGATAACCTGTATATGTCGTGTTTTCTTAGTCTGACAGTAATGTGGTGCTCAAGGGTTTGCAACGTGTCACAAAGAATTGTATTAGCAAGGCCAATTATGAACTTATTCTTTGTACACCAAATGTAGAATAAGAACCGACCTCTTTACTCAAGGCAGATAATAAAAAGTAGAAGAAAAAAAATTAAGTAGATAACACAAACATGGGAGTGCCTGTCCCTCTGCTTCTTTCACACAACACAAGTTTAGTTATGTTTAAAGCAGAAATCAGGCTTGTGTCAACACCGCAGGAAGTAAATTTCTGTCATTCGAATCGAATATGGTAAATGCATTGATACAACATAAGCCTGGATTTTGGAGGATTCTTACAGTAGTTTGTGTGGCAACTTCCCAGTCAGGCTGGGTTCTTCAGAGGAGGACAATTAGGGATGTAAAAATAAAAGCCTAACAGCTGAGTTCAAAACATGCTTGTGGTCAATGTGAACAATTTTCATATTGTTTTTAAAATGCCATGTTTTAGTCTTCTTAAATCAAGACAGGAAGAAGCTTGAGATTGGGTTGTATTTCAGCTGTTGCCTCAGCTTTATTTTGTTATTTAAAGTGATTAAACATGAAAAAGTCCTTGCTATCAATAAAAGCAAATAATTAATGTTATCATGTCAAGATACATATATTCTCTGACTTTTTTCATTTTGAGTACATAGTTTATTGGAGAAATCTGATTTCATACATCCCTCATTTCCCATGAGTAGATAGTCCTTGCTGATTTTTGAATTTCATATTGTTTTTCTGTGCTTGAAGATCTTGATGAAGGATATAAAGTAATTTCATTATGGCAAAAGTCTCTAGCAATTGATTTAAATCAGTATTATACCAGTACTTTCTCACCATCTCTTGTCAATGTGTGTACTGAAATATTTATATGCATGCCCCTGTGTATGACATTAATATTTATTGACTTCCTTCCTTCCTGTAGATATCTTCATTGAGGATGATGATATTGCCTAAACAGAAGAGGAAAAAACTTAGCCTTTTAGATAGCCCCTTATTTAATATTTTTGTGTGACCTATGACAGAAAACGTTAGGCACGTGGATAAACGAAATACTCAACATAGAAGGTACTTTAGTTTGCACAGTTCTCCACAAGGTGCTAGTGTTTGGAACTTAAAAGTATTTCAGCTATATATTTCTTTAGGAGCTGTCTAAGAAAAGAGAAAATAGCCTTTGTACAGTATATTAGCACCATTTCCTGTCATTAGCACTAGTGTAAAAAGGTATTTTGTAAGGGTTTCCTAACATATATTTTAATCTAATGAAATTATTATATCTTGATATTAACAGCTAGCATAGCTCCTATCTTTTACAGATGCTTTGCAAAGTATTTATAGACAAGTTAGGAAACTTCACTATGTTGCTTCCCAGACACTTTATAGCATCTATGAACATAATGCTATTTATGCTTTAGTTCGTATTTACACTTTATGTGAAATACAAATTAAATATCTGTAGTGTGTATCAAGTTGAGCACTAGTTTTTCAGGTGGATTTATGTTGGATTTTAAAGAGGCTTAGTGATCAGAAATATTGCTGAATTAACAACATAAGAAATATAAAATGAATTAATAGATGTTAGTTTTCATTGGTTTGAGTAAAACTGACTCATAAATCTTACAAGAAAGATAAATGACTCACCTAGATTTTAAAAAAAAGTTCTTTGAGCCATAATGAATATTTTAATATCAGCAATTCATTATGGCTCAAACACATGTTGCCTTTAATACAAGTGCATGATCTTGAATATTATTAAGGTTTAAACAAATGTAAATGTGACAAGCACAAGATTAAATGTGGCACATAAACGAGTTTAAACAGCTAATTAGGTTTTGTTGGTCCATCCTATGTTTGACAGATATGTAATAGCAGCCATACTAATTAGAGAGCCCCCAGCACCAAGCAGATATTCATTTTATTATGGAACTACAGTTTTGTGCCACACACTTCCGCAGGAGGCATGAAACCTTATCTGAAATTTTGAAAACTAAAACAAAATTCCATGTGTTACAGTTTCACAGCAAACATCTATTTATATGAATTATGTCTCATCCCCTTAAAACTGTGAAATCATCTCTTAAGTTTTAGAAAAGAAGTCCACCAGAAATGCAGTTTATCTCACTGTTCTAATTGAACTGATCTGATCTTTGTTTTAGGTGAGGCCTCTTTTTCCAGTGTGTGCTTTTAATTTTCATTTCACAGTGCTGCACGATCATTAAAATTAGTTATTTAAGACAGAGATTTTAAAAATGATTGGTTTAGCATTTGTGTTTTTAAAGGAGGATCAAGCATGATTAACCTAATACTCAAATACCTGATATATTAATACAATTTGTTTGTTAGTAATATAAATTAGCTTTAATATTTGGTTAGTCATTTGATCAAATAGCATTCAACTGGTATTTATAGTTAACATTAGGAGTTAGTTCACTGGGTGATAATGGAAAAGAATGAAAAATACAAAAACTTGGTTTAAAAAGAAAATGGATGTTGTAGTTAGTGTAACCCAAGCAAAAGTAAATAAAAATCTATTCCATTTTATTTAAAACACTTCCAAGTCCCATTTTGTAGCCCTATATTATTCTTCCTACTAGACATGTCCAAGTTAACTGTATATTTAAAAAGAATAATAATATGTATGTTAAAAAAAAAAAATCTAAACCCAGAATCATTGTCAGAGAGTATCCTGGATCAGAGGCCCATTGCAAGACCAGGAGGTAATGAGGTGGGATCTCTTAAGCCTCACCAAACACACATGCAATGCTTACAAACCTTGACTATATTCCATATAGATGTTAATAATTTCTGTTTCTGTTTAACACTTGCAGAAAACAGAGTTAACTGCTGAGCTATTCCAGGCTTGGCTTTGGGGTAGCTGAGGGAACACAGGTGGGCTGCCAGAGCTCAGTTGCTTTCACACTGCCCTTTTAAAAAAGGGATTAGATACAGTTTATAATTATTCATTAAGAGTGGATGTTGGGGTTAGGGATGCTTTTTGTTTGGGGCATGGGGATCCCTTTTTATGTCTGGACTCATCGGAGGGGCAGTCACTTTCATCTGTTTGACAGCAATAAAATGATTTGTGAATTTCTCTGTACCTTTCTGGAGATAGAAGACGAGCTATATGTGATTCACTTTTGTGCTAATCCTTGCACAGTGACAGGAACTATTAACACATCCAGACTTTGTTATTTTCAATTTCTTTTGCTAGTGACAAATGAAGTAAGGTTCTGATGTTTGGCTTCCAATCTGTGATGGTAAATCCATATTTTTACTGCTTCCAGCTCACCTCACCCTTAGTCCCAGTACATTAGTGTACTACCCTGAGCTGGTACATCTTTGATAAGGTTGCACATAGAGAATGCGTTCCCTGTCTCTGTGTGTTTTGGGAGGCTCTGCTCAGTGGTGAATTGGGCAGTGGTACTGGTAGCTTAACTGACTTAAAGCTTCCCAACCTGTGCTTAAGAAGATGAAAATGGTGTGGGAGCAGCTTTCCACAAACAAAAATTCAAATTGTGCTGCTGTTGGCAGAAGAAGAACTTGAATATTCAGACAATAGAAGAGTATTTCTTCTTTCTGACAATGGAAGGAGAAATTGGGTCTCAGTCAGGAATTAAATCATTTATCCAAAGACACTTCTTGGATGCTTCTATTTCCAGATACTTAACACTTTTTTTTTTTTTTTTTCATATGTTGAGCTAACTTGTAGCAATTTGCAGGGTGCTTCATGCTAGACAAAACCACAGCGCTGTCAAGATGCAAGACACCACTGGGAAATTAAGTTAATGTTAAAGGCCATACAACAGGCTTTTCTGTTTTTGTTGTTGTTTCTTTGTTTGTTGTTTTGGGTGTGGGAGAGGGATGTGGAGAGGAAGGATTGGAGAAGTTTGAGGAAGGCAAAGGAGATCCAAAAGCAGACCGATTCTTCAGGAAATATTGATGTCTCTGCTCTCTTTTGAAAGGAGTAGGTCAATAGAAATGCTGTGGGGTTTGTGTGATATTTAGAGATATCCAGAAATATAATCTTTAAGAGAAATATCTTCCGGTGGGGGGGCTGTTCATGTTTTAGGTTGTTTCATGTGTCTTAATTCTAGGGGCGCTGAATTTTATAGACCCAAATGAATAAATATAATTATGAAAATTATTAGAGTTGTTTAAGCCTTAGTATTTGTAGGCTTTATAATGGTTATCCAATTACTTCATATACTTACACAAGAACACTGAGAACATTTTCTGATTCTACCTATTTAAATAAAGAATAGCCCTGGTTAAGTAGTTGCTAAGGTTTCATTTGGAGCTTTAGGGTAAGCAAGTCTACGTGGCCATTCACTTTCAGCCCCACAAGCATCAAACAAGTAATCTAACCATCTAGTGTCTAACTTTAGGTAATCTGCAATTAGCTAAAGGGTTAAGTTTTCAAAGAACTCACAGAAGAATGTAAATATGGTTATGCTGGATGAGATGAAAGGTGCAATGAGCTTTGAATAGATCTTTCAACCTTTTCCAAAGGGAAGGGTATAGGAGCATTGCCTGACTGTACTGCAGACTTGTATTTCACAGAGTTATCAATCTGTCAAGAATTGCCTTCACAAATAAGTGAGGTTTTCTTCAAGTTTGTCTCCCCCAATGCCCCAAACTGACCATTAGTTGCCATGTACAGTTACTTCTGTACTTCACCTACCTGTTTGACCTCCCTCAGTTAAGACAGGGTGTTTAGAACCTACCATTCTATAAATGTTAAGTTAAAAATAAATCTTTTTTGACTAAAATAATGGTACAAGTGTACTTCTGATAATAATACGGACAGTATAGTACTATTCTTGAACTGAGATGCTTTTCTTTTGTAGCTTGGAGCAGCTCTGCCAACACTGAAACGTTCTGGCTTGGCATAGGGAAGAGTTACAATTCAGGGAAAAAAAAAGAAGTAACTGAATATATTTTAAGCAGGGAATTCTGTTCTTTCGCAGAAGAGGGTGGAAAATGAATTCAAAAGTTCTCTCTTCTTATCCAATCAAACTTCTGTCTTCAAAGACTCAGTAAGTAAAGCTTGAGCTATCATCACTAGAACAAAAGGATGGTAGCTGAAACAATCACATTAACATCTATCAAATCCTTAGACAAAAATTGACTATCTGACACAAAGCTACACAGGTTAGTGAATGAGCAGATGCCATGGAATGAGAGATTGATGCCTCAACTATAGCCTCAAGTCAGGCTAATAATCCAGAACCAATTTGTCACAGATGTCAACTCTTAAGTATTGGTTAAACCCTGAGAAAATAGTCTGCATTTCAGCACCCCACGGGGTTTTTATTTTAGCTGTGTTGTCATAAGCAGCTATTCCCAATAGTCCTTTAACATTTCTGCTCCTAATACTGCCTTTTACCCTGTAGGTGATTTTATCAAACTGAGAGTAACCCCCGTTTCCTCCAAAACGGAAATATAAGTGCAAACTACGTATAAGCATTTAAAAATCTTAAAATACAGCAAGCTTTAGAGAATACTGATGTACTTTGCTGTTTTCCAGCACTCAGCAGATCAGGATTCCTATCTTAACTGTCTTTCATATTTCATGACATTAAAATCTCATCACGTGAAACTTTCATCTTTTAGTTCCAGAGTATGAAATAGAAAATAGCAAGGATGAAAGAATATCCATCATTTTCTTCTATCTTCTACTCATCAGAGTGACTAGATGGAGGTCAGGTGAGGGGAAACTTCTGTGCTTTCAAAGGTGTAGTGATTTATTTGTAGCTTGTGCTGTATCATACAGGTTTTCTATATTCTCACTTCTGTTTTCTGTTCAGTGTTGTTTCTTTTCCAAAATAAATTTAACAACTGAGAAATTTTAATAGTCTTTTCTCTAAAATATGAATAAGATATTTCTTAGCAAATCACTCATTAAAGAGTAGTACTTGACTGCTCTGTACCATCTCTAATAAGAAATCTGGATGGTAATTCTAACATATTACTGGAGCCTTAATATATTGAGCTAATATAAAATAAATCTTCAACACATGCACAAGAATATTCAGTTAGATGATCTTCTAACACCGTTTGCTTCTAGGAAATTGGTTTAATAAAGTTAGAAAATCTCTGTCTTCTAAGGGAATTCTGTTAATCTTCATTGACAAGTTATTTCTTCTATTAGTACTATTATTTTAAAATGTAATTTCAAAATATTATAGATTATACTTGCAATTATTCTCAAGGTCAGTTTAAAAAATAAAAATATTAATATGGAGCCCACAGCATAGAGCTCCAAACTTCTGCGTTCTTTATATGGTCACTACATAATGATTTTTAATAGCCCTTTTTTTAGGGAGCACAGAGGCAGCTGAAAAACTGTAAACACTTCTGATGTAGAAGCAATGGTTCCAAAAATCTGTTGCATCTCTCTCTCTTTTGCAAAAGATCTTTTTTCTTACAGAAAGGTTGTCTGTAACTGAAAGCAACCTTACCTCTGTTGTCTGAAGCCATCACATTTCATACTGTTTGCCGAAGAACTAAAAATATGCTGTGATTTTGGAGTTATTTTTTTTACTTGAAGTGAATGTTATAAGCCAGTCTATATGTTGCAGTGTTCGCTTGTTGCGCATTTGAGTGTTGAGTGTTTGTGCAGCATTGTCCGTGCCTTCTGTGAAGTATGATTCTTAGATTCAACTCTGACTTGATTGTATTAGTGGACAAGTACTATATATGAGCACTGAAGCTATCAATATTGTGTTAGTTGATAAAGTTGCTGTTGTCTATTTATCCCTGGCTTATGTGGTTTATGCTGAACCATATATTACTTCCTGTATGTTTCCCTCAACATATTAAACGTGACCTCCTTCTTGTGGGATCTGATATACTGATGCTGTGAATTCGCTGTTACTTTTCTAAAGGAGCAGAACGTGACTGTGTTCTTTGAAGTTTGCACTGGGTGAGAAACTTAGCATGAATAATTTATTTGACACATTTTACCCGTTTAACTGTTCAATTATTGATCACAGAATGAAAATCCTCCAATGCACCATGATGTACCAATTATTTTAAATGATTTGCAAATTATTGGGGGTATATTTTGCCTACAGATTATGAGGATTGTTATGAATATTTGAAATTTGAAGTAAGAGTTGCATAAATCAGTGGGATTATTATTTTTTTAAGAAGACTTATAATACTCTAACAAAGATAATGGCCTGATTTACACATTTACAACTCACACAATGTTTTAGCTATACTATGACACTGCAGTTAATAAACAACTACTTGGCTTAAATTTCATTATTTATAGGTATTACTACTAATAACTTTGAATTGCTAATTTCCTAAGCACAGGATGTGCTTAGGAAATAGGAAATAGGAAAACACAGCAAAAGTAAATAAAAATAAAAAATAATAATAAAAAAAAAAAAAACGACTTTGATTTTATCTGCAGGGAAACTGTTGTAATAAATTAAATGCAAGATCTTATGGCAAGGGAAAATTATCATATTTTAAAATCTTTATGCAAGTTGATTTTTATCTACTCTGTGCTTATGTGTATGAACCCAAAAGTGCTGGCATGCATTCGAGTAGCCTGGCAAGAATCGTCTGAGAACTCGTGGCCAATGAGGGATGCCAGCTCTCAAGCACTGCCTGTGTCCCTTCAGTTCCTCCTCATTGGCAACAAACTAATGTTTAGACAGATCAGTTATATCTTGGAGTCATCAGTCATGGTCCTCTGCCTCTGAATCTTGCCTGAGTCCACTTCCCATGAGTTTTAAGGCAGGCTGCTAACCACTATCTGGTCTTCACTTGTTTGAATGTCTGTCCTCTTCTTTTCTTTTGAGTAGCCTTTCTGATGTTCTGTGCAGTGTTATCAGAGTGGAGGCCTTGATATAGGAACATCTTCCAGGCAATTTCTAAGAATGCCCACAGTGCACCACTTCCATGATGCCCATGTCCTTCAGTATCGATACTGAGTGTTCTTCCAGCTCTTTGTTCTGCTGTTTCCTCTGATGCTTAAGCATGCATTTGTACTTGTACTGCATTCACACCAGGTCTGAAGTTCGTGTTAGAAATCTCTATGCATATATCATCTGTCGTAGACATGCCTGTAGTATTTGCTCCTGTTGACATGTTGGTAACATGTCATTGATGTATTCAGAACATGTAATGTGAATATAATTTTAGAGCCAGGTGTCTCAAGACATGAATACCAACATTATGGATATTATTGGCTTATGAGTTACAGCTGCATTTCTGTCAGTGTTTTCATGCACAGGGGAAGCTTGTGCCAATATTTGAAAATTACATCTTTGCTAGATTGAGAGGTGTAAATGCCTGAAAAACAGGACAGAAAATCATTTTACTGACGAAGAATGAAGAGTTAATGAATCTATCTTGTCAAATGATTTTTCTTTCAGATGCATTTGAGTGACATTTTCTTTTGCTTATCTCCATTTACATTCTCAGTGTCTGAAATGCTTCTCTTCCAATACAAATACTTTTCAGTCTGAGCCAAGAGCTCATACGAAGAAAGTTTTTTTCAATAGGTATGAGAAATGCATTAAAGTGTCATAGTCTGTGTGGGAATTCAGATGAGAGAAAGCAGAATGCTTCTCCAGAGGGTAGACTGAAATAGGAATTCAACATATGTGCCCTGACCACAGGTGCACAGCAAAGAAGCTCACCTCTCTGCTGACAGGGCTGCTGAGCTAAGGCACTAGGTTCTTTCTGAAGTACCTACAGTTAATAGCTAGCCATTTGGATATCTGTTACTGACCTCTGAAGCAATATCTCCTTTACCTGTTTTGAATACTTCTACTTTTTTTTTGTGGACCTGCTGCATTTCATGAAGTATGAAATGTAAGAGGAAATATTTCTCTGAAACAACTGTGTCCTATGTTTGAACTGTTCATTGATATGTTCTGCTGATGTCCAAGTAAAAATCATCAGACAGGATAGAAGGACCAGAATCTGAAATGAGTGAAAAATACTGCTTCACAATAGATCATCTAGTACACATACAAAAGACACATGAAATGATTTGCTTAATATATGTATAATTATTAACCTCATATTTGTGATGTTATACTTTATAATTTTCAGATCTCTCAAGTTTCTCCTGCAGTATCAAATGTGATTCACTTTTTGAAGAAGTTTATTTCTCTTCCTGATATAAAGTTATTGTTGTTTGTGTCCTTATTAGCTTTGTGAGATAATATATAAATATCTTGAGCAAGAAAGTGAGAATATAAAATGAGAATAAGTAATTTTGGCTGAAATGCAGTTGTCCAAAATTACCCAGAGTTAAATTTATTCAAAAGTAGCTCTGCTTTTCTTTTCTTTTTTTTTTTTTTTTTGTTTTGTTTTTGTTTGTTTGTTCGTTCTGTTTTGTTTTGTTTTTAAACTGTGTCAAAAACACTGATTTGAGGGCAGCTAATGTAACAGTAGCGGTATCGATAAGTGGTACAAATATGTCCCGGTAATGTAGTGTCACAACAATGCTGCTCATGTTACCATGTTCAGAAAGACAAAGAAATGCTGAGACCACCCAGTAATATGAAAAGACCTGTCTTATAGCTTCTTTAGAAATCTTAAAAGATAATGGAGGTTTAAGGAAATAAAACTTACTTATTGGAGATAGGTTGCTTGCTTTTCTTCAAGGAAGGATTTATATACTGTTTCTGCAATAGTCCTTTAGCTTTACTCCAGCTTATTTTTCTTTTTATGCAAGGACCATTACAGTGGTAGGACTGAGTGCATAGGTCTTTCAGTCCTTGTTACAGGTGCTCACGATGTTTTCTTTATGTAGCTATTTTTTATTTGTAATTATTATAATTATAATAATATAACAACGTAAACATAACAACATAAAACCCTTGATATTTTCTTTGTCTACTTCCAGCACAAGAAATACCTTCAACTGACTGAATCCAAGCAGATGCAAAGTTGTCTTTTTTCTATAAAAGAGATTGTCTTCAACTTACTTTATAGTTGTTTTTAAACTGTAAACAAATGATAGTGAAAAACAAGATATGTTAGGTCATGAGCCTGAGCTCATATTACTCATACTTATTCATGTTTTAAAAGCAAAGTTCATAGCTATATAACTGTTCACAAGATCTGTCCAAATATGAACTTGGAAACAATAAAAAGCATACACAATTATTTTGCTCAGAACCTACGTCAAACTTCTATTCAGAGGTCAGATAATACATTTTCTTGTGCACCAGAACTGCCCTAACTGTGGAAGCCTTCTTCGCAATCTTTACTTCTAAACGTAATTGTTTGAGAAGAGAATATTATGATTTAAAAGACTTCAGTTAAGATTCTCTCAGTAAACTTCAGTGGGAGATCACAAAGCTCACCTGACACAACATCTCTGAAGCATGAATCAAAGCACTTGCAATTGGGGAGGAACTTGTCAAACTGAATTAAAGACTATCTACAGCAAAGCATAGCTCAATCAAGGTGAAACACTTCAATTTCTTATTACATGCACACAGTTCTCTGGAGGATCTACTATGTTTGTTGTATTGCGTGATGCAGAGAAAAGGCTCTCAGAGTTGCATTTAAAAATACAGATTGGGGGAAAAAACACACATAGATGTCCTTGAAAAACTTTTGCAATTATCTAACTTGGATATTGTCATTGCAGTGCATTAATGTGCATCGCTGTCAGATCAGTGACATGCTTCTTCACCTTCTGATGGATGCTGAACGTTACAGTTTAGTATAAGCATTTACATGTTCTTCTTGCTTTTTCACTTTGTTCCCATTCAAATATTTACAGCTTAAGAAAAGCAAAATTACTATAAACAAACAAACAAAAAAATAAAATAAAAGTGGTTAAAAAATACCTTCAGTGAAAATACTTTCACTGTGTTTCAGAAGCTGGCAATCCATCTTAGGCACAAATTTTAATGATAGCAGTTTTAAAATGTCAAAATGTGAACACCTTTTGAAAAACTAATTGGCTGTTCATTATTGTAGGCTTCCAGACCATGAGAGAATTTTGCACCCACTTCACTGCTTTGGTTTCTTGACCTGTTCCACCTCAGAAGATATTGTGTGATTCACACAACTTTTTAAAGCCTTATTTAGGATTCAGAAGGGCTGAATGTTCTTTGAGTGCCCTTGAGAGGGAGGTGGTCCTAAATATTGCTGCTAGTGTCTTGGAAAATGATGAATTAAAAGAAATATATTTCTATCTTATTGTGTTATTATACCTGGCACAGTCAGGTTGTTCTGTTCACTTTCATCCAGAATTTATTTAACATTAAGCAAAGTTAATGAAAAAAAATGCAGGACCTTTACATAGCTTTCTGCTTTCTCTTCTTGTTGAGTCTGTGGCTGTAGGCAGCACAAACATGTCTGATTACTCACAACCCTATATAGCACTAGCTTAACACTGAGTTTATTTTGGAAAGTAGTCCTCTGTACTCAGTCTTCTGGGAGGTGGTGCAAAGCATATCACAAAGCTGTCGGATTCTGTTCACACTGAGCAGTCTGATCTCCATGGTACTGTTAGCTTTGTGGAAGTGTTTTGTTGTACTTTTCTGAGACAAATTAAAAACATTCTGTCCTTTAGAAAAAGCTGTGTTCTATCACTAAAGGTTGCAGAAATTCCAGCTGAAACCTATACAAATTTGTTCCTAGAGTAACTTGCCTCTCTTCACTGGATATGCACGGCCACACTGTTGAGAAGATAAACTGACATGTTTTAAGGGCAAAGCTGTTTTCTAGCTAGAAACTAGAGTTAATATCTCCTGTTTAATATCTCCTTTAGTAATTTCCTTTAATGTGACTTCAAATGTTTATTGGGTTATTGAACTGAAAACATGGTTTTAACACATTTCTAAGATCTAGAAAATAACCTTCTCATAATGTATGAGAGCTTAACCAATGGCCCACTGGCACCTACTGATTTTTTTTCTTGTTCTACCTGAATTTTGATGCAGGACAGAATACACATAATATATAACTTTGTACTGCCCCGATGCAATAACAGAATTTTCATAAAGAACTTGATTGAAGTCTACTACTTAAATAGAAACAAGAGTCTGGATGCTAGCTCAGTTCGTGAAAGAGTAGCAAACACTTTTCCTAGCCTTTTAAAATAAATAAATAAATAAATAAATTTCTTTTTCACCTATTACCACTTCCTTAGAATGTTTATTTAAAAACAAACCAACAAAAAACTGACAGCAGTTAATAACTATACATTGAGTTTTTCCCAACATATTTAATACATAGGGTCTGTATAGTGACTGCTGTTTGGTTTTTTGTTTTGTTGTTGTTTTTAAGAAAACTACTTGCTGAATTGCTGGGGATAAAGAGTATGTAAACTATTAATTGCTTTTGACACAAAGTGACACAAGCACCTTTGATATATAATTGGGGAGCAATGCAGTTTAACAAGTCTTAATTTCTGGTGCGGCTGGAAGACAATGAAGAGAAAGCATGAGAACAAATTAAATGGTATATAGGTCAATCATTCTATTAGCAGTCTTCAGGGAACACATATCTAATTTACATAATTGTATTTCTGCTGCAACCAGACATACTGCTGTGCTAATACGTGTTCTTGGTTAGTCTATAAAAACACTGAAGATGGCCTTTTTATATTAAAGTATGGAAAAACTGGAACTACAGGAGCAAATACATTATTAATTTCATCTAATCACTATTTCAAGGTTAGCTTGACCCAATCTATAAAGGGCCCCATCAGCTCCACAGGTAGTGGTTTGCTGAGTATTTTCCCTTAAAGCAAAGATTAAGTTCTGACATCTCTTACATGCAAATAAAACAATTTACCAACATTTTGTTTTAAGTTTTTCAGGAGTTTCTTGTTCTATGTGGGCCTCATCTGCAAAACTCAAACATCCCTCATTCAAGAAACTCATTTGCAATCATCTATTTAGTTAAACTTTCGACGTATTATGAAAAGAGCTCAAAGACTGAGATCCATACAAGTAAAAATAGTGTATTTCTATTATTTTCTGTGTTCACAAGCAAAGGCAGCAGTATACTACCAAACCTTTCACCTTAACATGAGTGAAAAGGAACTTCTAGGCTTATTTCTTTTATGTATCACTCTGAAAACAACTGCATGGCTACAGTCATTTTTAGTTGGTGCATTTTGTGCAAAAACAAACAAAATGAAGTTCCAAAATTATGTGAAAAACAAAGACTATTTCTGTGTGCTTTGCGATATCAGAAAGATATCATTAAATCAGCACATTTTTAAGGGATTTTAGAAATTTCTCAGAAGATTTAGTGTTTTATAAAAGTCATGTTTGTGTGTTTGTTTTTGTTGTTGTTGTTGTTGTTTTTTAACCAGTGTAAGACTCTTACAAATGTTGTCATATTTATTACAGCTTTTTTCTATGTGGATATGTAAAGTTTTAACAAATTGAAATTTCACTTTGCTGCTGCCAGGTACTAACAAGTAGAGACGATAGGAGGCTGCATCTATCAAGTATTTTAGTTCAGAGTAGGACTGCACTTTTCAAGCAATCTTTCAGGTTGTTTCCACACACCATGCTTTGACATCTATCACGGAGCTGTCTCAGAAAACAAAAACCAGATTCCTCTTGCCTGAAACAAGACTGAAAGAAAACATCCAAGGATTTGGTGACATGCTCCAACGTAATGTCTGGTACTGTGGTTTGTGCTTCCTAGAGCTAGTACAAAGTAAATGGAAATCCATAGGCCCTTAGCTCCATTTCCTTACACACCTACACATCTGCTTCTCCACATTAGTTATTTATAGTTATGGTCTGTATACATGCATTTTAGCCTGGATTAGAAGTGTGTTCTGCCAGTGAATTTCCCAATCATCTCAACTTGCTGTGCATAAATGGAATGGGGCTTTGAGCAACCTGGTCTAGTGGAAGGTGTCCACTAGACAAAAACCCAACAATTTAGGTCTGACTCTTTTCCTTCTCTCGTGATTTCCACTGCTTGCTTTGTTATTTTATTTCACATTGAGAATATAATCAAGGATTACACTATGTCCTCCTAGCAATTTTGGTTTGCCAGTACCCTTAAAAGTGCACAAACCTACCATGTACCAGCTGCCTCGAGATTGTAGAACTAGAAAAAAAAGCTGGCAGAGTAGGGCAAGGAATACTCAGACTTAAGTATTGTTTTAGGAGTATTGTCTTGAATGACCTATTTAAGAATCTAAATCTGAAATTCATCTGTTATTTGGTTTCTCTTTCTTAAAACACTTTATTTTTTCTTTCTTTGTGAGATCAGAAGTGAAGATGAACTTAGATGGGGAAATCTAGGTCCCAATATTTTATTTTATCAATGCTTGTTTTAAAGTAATTCCAGAAGTATTAGTTTTAAAGAAATTAATGTTAAATTTACACTGAATAAATAAATAACCCTGTGCTCCAGTGTTTACTTAATTATTGTGATTAGTGAGCTACTTGGCGGTTCTCCCCTGTTTAACTGCAAGTTCTAGTAAGTATAATGAATGATTTTCAATTAAGGACTAGCAGAACTCATGACAAGAGAAATCTTTGTCAATTTATTAAAACCAAGTCTCTCTACACTGGAATAAACAATGTAGAACATTAAAATATTGTGTCAGGAGTACATGCTTAATTAAACTTCCATTAGCTAGGTAATTCTTTATAATTTAATAGGTATAAATTTTCTATTTTTTTAAATAACTTTCAAATCTATATTTGTGGATAGGAAAGACTTTCAGTAAATTCAAGTATTCCATATCTGGCTAATTTTAACAGCTGAATGAGTTATTTTTTAGTTATTATTTTATTTTTAATTCATCGGTGTATAAATTGGAATTTGGTCTAAATCAAACCTTTTTTTGCTGCGCAAAAAAATTCTATTTGCACATAGAATTAGAATGCTTGAGATTTAACATGGACCGTGACTTTTGTGGTTTATGAGTAACACTAAACATGGATTTTAAAATCCACTACCTTGGTTTTTATTTGGTGGAAAGCAATAATAACTTCTTTTACAGATCATCATCATTTAGAGTACTTTGCAGCATAAAGCATTGTTATGTGAATCTGTCCTCTGAGAACTAAAGAGTACAGTCTAAATCAAAAGGAAATGGGAAAAACTGCTATGTTGAGTCACAATACTTTAGAAGACAGTATTTTCATTAGATGACAAGTAAATGAAATTAAATTTAGATTTCTAGATTACTGCTCATGTTGGGAAAGTTATTGTTAACAAAAATAGACTACAGTGATAACATGCACTAATTGTAATTTATCTCTTCATTTAATCAAATTTGGAAGGATGTCCAATGTAATTTCTTTGGTATAATCTAGGAAGCTTGCTCTTGGATATCCATGTTTTCTTGATAAAAATGCTGTTAAATATTGTATCTGGTAGCATGAAATGTTTTATTGTACCATCTTTCCTTCATAAGAACTTTTAATTAAGAAAGCTGATACTACGTAACTTGATTAATGTATAAATACCAATATTTTAAAGGAGTGTCTTCTTTTGGAAAAAGTATCACTATTTTTTTTTTTTTTTAAACCTATAATGACTAGTAAATCTTTTGGTTCTTGTGCAACCTATCACACATTTGACAGATCAGAAGTATGGATTTTTTTTTCTTCCATTTTATGAAACTACAAATTGTAGTTTGGCTTCACATATCTCCTGTACTTTTCCTTACTCAGACAGAGGTAAGGAAAGCAGAAGGAATGCAACTTTTCCTCAGTTTCTTACCAGGAAAATTAGATAGGGTGACTTCCTGTATCCCATTTTTCCTAGCTATCTATACAGACAGCAAATTATGAGGAAACAATGACTCATTTTCAATTACACAGTTCTAAACACGTAAATTCAATGGTAACTTACAGTTAGGTCAGACAATGACAGTACTGTCAGTTTATCTATCTCCAGTGTGAAATACAGTGATATGGCTAATGCTAGGATGCCATTTTAGCTATTGCTATTTCAAACTGGCAGTACACAGAATTACTGTCCTCGCCCTGGGGCAGTCAGCTCAGGGAAGCAGCACAGAGCAACTAGCATGGAGATTTGTAGTGAGGATATAATTTCTATATACGTATATACATAGTTTTGCTACCTTTAACGAATATGGATACCTCAGGTTCCAATCAATACTATTTTTTCCTAAGTTGTATGAATAAATTAGGAATAATTTAATAATTAATAAGAATTCTAATTCATATTAATAGTGATTAATGTGTTTTTCCTGCACACATGTATAAAATCAGAGCAAATGCTTCTGTCCAAGGACTGAAAACTAAGTACTTATTTTACTAACAAATAACAGTAATGAACAAGTAAAATTAAATGCAACACTATTTATATTTCTTGACCTTTTCTTGAAGGATCTAATAAAAGTTCAAGAGCAAGACCAAGAGCTGACATTTCATATGTGGCAAAGAAACAAAATATTTGATGTGATTGAAATGTAGATAAATATGAAAAGTCATTACACGTAAAATAACTTTTGTAACACTTCATCTCAATGACCCATGGTGAGCCAACTGTGAGGAAACACATGAGCTGAAACCTCAGTCTAAATTTATGAAAATTAGGAAATACCACATGTGGAGCTGTTGTGATAGGGATGCATGTTACGATAATCACTGCCAGTAATATCAAAGACAGATTATGAAATGTGGCATGTGCTGAAGTACTTCTATGTAATAGGAGACAAATGCCCTTCTTAGCACCATGTGCAATCTTGTTTTCATTTTAGGAAGCACGTTTCCAAGAATTAACTTATTGAAAGTTAATTTTTTGATTCAGTAGATCAGTCTGTAAAACAAAGATTCTCCTCTTACCTCCACTTCCCCCTTCATCATGACACTTTCTGATCTTTATATTGTTCTTCCAACTATTAAAACTGCTTGTTGCGATGACACAGCTCTTTTCTTTTTCTTTGTTATATGGCTTCTACTTTTTCTTTTGAAGAATGCAAGAAGAGTCATGTTGCAGCACTGTTAGCATTTGAGATACATTGAGGGTCAGAGCTGTTTTGTGGTGTTCTTCACCATTGGCAGTAATCTTAGAGTCAGTAGTGTGGCAACATTTCATGCGTTAGGAAAATCAGTCATTGAATATGTTTTCCCAGCATGCTCATCTTGATGTTTTTCCAGAAACAGCCCAAAGCTCGTATTTCCAGTTTTTTGAGCCACAATCTCTACTAGCTGGATAAGCTTCTTGTGATTCTCTATTCTTAAATTCTAGCTAGCTAGAAGCATGTTCAAATACAGAGCTGCAGAGTATTACCTATGATCAATTTATTCAGTGTAATGCTCATCTGCTTTTAAGATTGTGATACGAATTTAAGAAGCAATGAATGCATTAATATCCAGTGAAATGCTGTGCAGAGAATAATTGTGAACGTGGGCGGAAGCAGTGAATGACAGGGGAAGGAGACAGATCAAACACAATGGACACTAAGGGAACCAAATGAAATGAAGGAAATATATCCAGTCATCAATCTATCATATTAGCTCTAAATTGCTGGAGAAAAATATGGGTAATCATAGAAATGATAGGAATGGGACCTTTCTGACTCAAAATTCAAGTGGAAATAGTCTGTCTCTAGCTTTTAGCACACTATTAGTATGGCTTCATTCTCAACCTTATGATTTTACTTCTTTGTGGCCTTCTGTGTCAGACTCACAAATAGAAGGCAATGTGACTTCAAAATTTCAGTTTCTTTATTGCGTATCTCAATGCCTACAAGCCTGAACTCATTGCTACAGCAAAATAGAAATGAAATAGCAAGGAACTGTGCCTGTGTACAGGGGCAGAAGTTTCCCCAGCTCTACATTATTCTGAAAGTAAATTATTATTCCTATTTCTTATTATTATTCACTGACCCCAACTGAGGTAACAAGCTTCGGTTGTTTTTTCTCTGATCTGTATATATACGTCTCTGATCTGTATATATACATGTACACTGTATGTATACATCTAAGTGTTAGTCTCCCATCATTGTGAAGGGCTGATTCTAATTAATGTTAGAGGCACATGTACTTATCTAGAGAAAAGATCTTAATTTCACGATCTTTCCATAACATTACTTCCTTTTAGAAATGTGAGGTGTTTTTTTGTTTTGTTTTTTTTTTTTTGCAAGCTGTCTAATAGTTTCTAAATTAATCAGTAATGACCAAACTTTTAGTAATAAGTAATAAATCTTACCGAGTTTAAGATGTTTCTATGTGTAGAAAAGAGCTTCTCTCAATGCCAAGAGAATTCCCAGTCAGAAAATCTCTTCCTTGCTCTGATATTTGATCCATTCTGAACTCTAGATTCCTCCTTTCTTTCCCTACCACTTTAAGAAATACTGCCAGAAGTTGTGTTACTCCTGGGATTCACCTCCAATAGCTTTTTTTTACAGTTCAAGAGGGAACACTGAAGAATTGGTTCCCTTACTGAAATTTTCATAAAGTATAGTATTTCATTAGATGTCACATACACATTTGTTGCTTTCCCATTTTGAGTATTTTAAATCCATTATAATATTCTGCTTTTCCCATGAGTAAGTTTTTCCATAAGTGGTTACAAAAAGAGTCCCTTTGGAGACTATGTACCACTCTCATCTTGTTCAGCAGGAACTGGTTTCTTAGGAAAGTACAAATAACATTAAAGTAGAATGCTCCAAGAAAAAATGTCAGCCTCTTCTCTGAATTTAAATTATTTTGTCCTAATTATAAGATGAATGTGTACAGCTGTAGGAACAAATATTCTACCATGTCTAGAAATAGGTTTGGTGAAAATTCATGATTCCTAAAGTGTAATACAAAATGCTAGACATATGGAACAAAACGAAAATGTGAAAAGGCTGTTCTGAGGGGAAAGAAAAAGAAAAAAACATGCCCTTTAAATATCTATCATAATGCAACGAAGATAATCAGTAGAAATGGAGGAAAGAGATTTATGAAGTATAATGTTAGCTTAAGAACAATTGGATGTAAACTGGTCATTAATAATTGAGTTTGTCTGACTGACAGAATGGTCTTTTAGTAGAAATAGATGTCAGAAAAAGCTACCTTAAGTTATACTTGACCTTTATGAAAGAGATTCTGCAGCATCTCCAGCTAAGATACTAGCAAACTGAACTTTTATGGCTACCTTAGCAAGTAGCATATCCTAATAGGAGAAGATCCCTAGAGAAAAATGGTTAACGTGAACATTCTTGTATATGTTTCAGGGGATTTTGCTTTGGTCTGTCACTAGTCCAGTCTGAATACCATAGTTAGTGGTAGAAGTACATTTTCCAGTTTACTTTTCCTCTGTGATAAGAGTCTATGGCATGGGGTGCATGTGAACACACCCTTTTTTTTTTTTTTTTTGACCTGGGTTGTTCTTTCAGGGCTAATCTTGGTACGTAGAATAAAATTCTGACCTGTAGAATTCTGTAGAGACATTTCTAGTATTACAGATATGGGAAGAATATGGCTAGCATAGAAAGGGTGCAAGTATGTTAATACTTTATACAAATTATATAATGATAAAAAAGTGTAATTATTAGAATAACTTTTATTATAGAAAAGATGAAGAAGAAATGAAAAATTATGAAGGTTACAAATCCAATCACATAATGACCCTCATATATTGATGTTTCTGCTTGTGATTAATTGTTGATCAAGATACTGTCTTGTTTTAATTAGAAGATAAGTTGGTAATATGTCAGTGTAAGGACTGATTAAATACCAGAATTGCTATCTTAAACTCAGACTTTCAAAATATTTAACATTTCTTTTTCTAATTTGAAGATGACTATTATAGAGTGGTATCTTCAGAATAACTCAGAAGAAAACTAAGTTATTCATTCTAACAGCATAATTTTTCTCTCCCTTTCATTTGTGTATGACTAAACAAAGATCACAGAAACCTTAGAAGGTTATATGCTGTATTGTCAGCTTTAATTTTTTGAAATGTTAAAGGGTTTCTCTAGTGCTTTCATTAAGCAGCTATTTGATCTTCAGTGTCTTCCACTGGTTTTGGTTTAATTATGTCTTTTG
Source organism: Anas acuta (assembly GCF_963932015.1). Taxonomy (NCBI): domain Eukaryota; kingdom Metazoa; phylum Chordata; class Aves; order Anseriformes; family Anatidae; genus Anas; species Anas acuta. The sequence continues at coordinate 18,250,155 of NC_088991.1, forward strand.
ATATAAATATATATTAGAAACAGATGAGATTCAGAGAATGGTCATGAAAACGGAAAGAAAATTCTACTATGGGGAAAACTCAAGAAGCAATATAAAACAAGCAAAAGAAAATGAAAGTTTTGTGTTTGGTTGTACTTTTCCAAATATAAGCAAACAGACAATTAATGTAACATCAAAATCACAGTTCTAAGCCCAACATGCGTGGAATTCACTTGCATATAGCTTAAGAACTATTGAAGGGGGTAAATAAGGTTAGCTAAATTGTATAATCCTTGTGCTGGTAATCACTTGCTACCCCAGAGAATCTCCTAGAGTGAAGTACCAGTACTCTCTGCTGGTATCTTCTAATACATTCAAAGATTTTTTTTGATTTTTTTTTCCTAAGGACATTTTTATCAGTAATAATTACACTACCCTAATTTAGAAAGCTGTTTTCTTCTCCAATAATGTGACTCAGTGCTGTATATCCTTTAAAATAAAGTTGGGAGTGGAGTCAAGTCGTCTGCTGTGGGGATCCAACTCCTGTTTTTTAAAGCTGCAATCATTGCCACTTGGAAAGGAATCTGAAAACTAAATACATATAATTTCAGAGTCAGTCTGCTCTACATCATCACTCTGGTACTACTCTGTATTTTCAATGAAGCTTTTTTCCTAGCCAGAAAATGGTAAACAAAAGAGCCTGCACTTGTAGTCATAGTATTAATCCTCTTCTTTCAAACTGTAGTATTCCATAAGTGAAGATTGATGTATTGGAATATTTGATTCCAGGATATTTTACTAGATTTTCCTCCTCTTTCTTTTATCCCTTTTGTTTGGACAGAGCTCTTGCTTACAACATAGCCAGGTTCTAAGGACTCTTCTGTGCCTGCAAGTTTCATGTTGTGCTTTTGAAATGTAACTTATGAAAGACTGCTGTAATTCCGCACTGTAAGACCAGAAAATGTTTGTGCTTCTTTATGTGTAACCTTCCCGGGCCAACTAGAAAATTCATGCTGGGAATGCAGACAATTTTCGTGCATTTGGTAGAGAGAAGTATCAGCCTGAAATTAGTTTTCCTGAAGACATTTTCTGCATTAGTCTTGAGTAGATATTGCTAATAAACAGTTCAGCACAGTGAATGCATTCATTTTAGCATTTATGGCTTCCAGAAGCATTTCAACCCCTAGGTTGAAGTTGCTTAGAATTAGCAGTAGAAAAAAAATAAACAATATAAAAAAAAAAAAAAAAAAAAAAAAAAAAACACATATTCTGTGTAAGTATCACCTATCCAGTAGGGCAGTTCTGGTCTCTAAGGGGCTTTATATCTGCAAAGAGGTGGAATACACAACAAAACTTTCAAGTGTTTCTTTTTTCTTGTGAGTTTGGGCCTAGGTAATAATCAGACACTTCAGTTCTTTTGAAGGAGAGCACAGATTTAAATTATATACTCCACATAATTATAAACATAAATCTTCCATTTGAAACAGAAGTGAGAAAGATGCATCTGGTATCTGTTTATCTAAGACCTTACAAAAAAAGTGTACAGATTAGTGAGAAAGTCTGATTTACTAACAATTTAAACAACAACTTTATAGTTTCAATATTGTTTGTGTTCCTTTTTGCCTCTTGTAGGTCATATTTTCACATCATTTTTCACATATGTTACCATATCATATTTTTATAATAGCAGTGTTAACACAACTGCAGTCTGTTCAGTCAAATTGGTGGAAGAGAGTGCAAGTGTGTGTGATGAACCTCCATTTCCTAGTTCATTTTTCTTGTTACAGGGTAATTCTTCCTATTCAAACAGAGTTAATAGAAAAATAAGAGAGAATGACTGCTTAGTATGCACCAGTTCATTTATAATCTCTTCTTGATGTTTACTCTGTTGACAGAGCAAACATCTATCATGTTAAAAGCTAAATAAAATCTACTCTGATTTTTCTTTTTCTTTTATTGATACTTTGTCTCTGTTATTTCACACATTATACTCTGTAATGTTCTCTAAAAGTATTTATTTGTAGAAGACTGACCATCTGTGGTCAACTGTAACATAATGTCGAGGAGGAGACTTACATGGGTACACTACAGCATACTCATAATTAATACCATCATTGACTAGTCATTCTTAGCATGTACTTCTGAATCTTTACAAAAGGCTTGGTTTTCAAGGATGCAGCATCCAATTCCATATCATGACCTCTCTTTCAGAATCAGACTGTTTACCTACTTTAGAATTCTATTATTTTTTTTTTCCCTGCTGTACCCGGCAATACCAAGGCTTTAAGAACAAATTTGGACTCTTCACAATTTTTGGAATTCAGAAGAGGATGGTATGCATACTTACTCACAGCAAAGCACCTGCAAAGTTATATCCCTTCAATATCTAATTAGTTTCTCTCTACATGACTTCATTTGGAGTCAATACATTACTTTTATGTAGCCTTCCATGCCTGAAAATATTCCAGCACTGAACTCTAATACATCTGACTTCTGAGAGTTACTATCAATAGCTGTAGAAAGTTATCTCCTAGGTACAACAGCGTATGCTGACTCACATGAATTTCAGCACTTATCTTTGTTCTAAGGAGGTTTGTTTTTCTCCATTGCCTCTGGCTACAGAGAAGAAAATTGTGATTTCAGTGGAAAAAAATAAACTTTATGTCTAGCCATATTTCTGGGACTGCTAGAAGTTGCTGTGAAGAAAATAAATCAGTGTACAGAGCTAAAGGAGGATGATCAGAAGGACTAGTACTGCAGCTCATCATGTGAGTTCTACTGCATGAGTATCTTAAGTCAGGTTTTTAGTACTTTAGCTGTTGTGGATGATACTACTAAATATTGCATTGCTTGAAAGGCCATATCCTTAACATAATTGTTGTATGTCAGTCCAACTATTGATGAAGAATGTTCTGTAGGATGGTACTTTTTAGGTTATTTGTAAAGAGAGAACAAGGCCACAAGATCTCTCTATAGCTTCATCCCAAGCTGTAGGACTGATGAGTACTATAGTGCAGGTACTATAGCAAGTGACAATATTGCAATTGCTTGTACTTAGAAAAAAATCAGATCTGACCCTTGCTATGATGTCATCTGAACCAGCAAACATTTACTGTGGTCTGGGCAGACAGCAAGCAGAAACACATTGCAAATTTTAATATGTTAAGGATCATTAAGTTGATTGTGCCAATTTGTTAAAGTGCCAAGTAATGATTTTACAGGTAATTAGACTTTAACAGGCAGAAACAAATTTATGTCCTTCTTGTTTTTGTGATGCAGGTAATGATAGATGTACTATCATACAAGCTGTTGTTTTTAGGTACACAACATCTCTTAATGTCCTAAAGCAAATGAAATATTACATGTCAGGAAGTGATCAGTGACTGTATAAAACACATTAGTAGCTTTTCTTCTTTTAGCTACTTTTAATCGAAGCTCGTTCATCATGTCATAGAAAGATGGAATGTCTCAGGTTATTCTTGCTTCATGGAGAAATGGCAGTGAACCTTTAAGGTCAGGAGGACAAGACAATAGTTACAGGTTATTACAATTGTTTTTCTATAGCTGATCCTTTCGCTGCTCTAGTGGATTTAGTTTCATTTTTTTCTCAGTGTGTGAATACATAGTGAATAGGGAAAAACACACTTCACAACTCTGTTTGTAAAGAAGCTTCTGTATTAATTTAACTGTGTTTCCATAACAGTTTGTCTATTTGTTGTCTGTGTACTTTTGTAGCCTTTGTGTACCAGAGTTGCAACAAACCATAGTTGTTTTTGTTGTTGTTGTTGTTTTTAAAAAATAACATTTATGGTGACAGTAGAAATTAGTGCCTGTTTCTGCCACTGTTATCACAGTTGCACAACCTAGGTGATGATTACAGCTAACTGTAGAAATCAAACTAATAGCAAATGCTTGCTGTTATTAACTAAGAAATTCTGTATGTGGAGATTCCTCTGCAGTTTTTTTCTGGACCGAGGAATATTAGCTCACAAAAAAATGTAGTATAGGAATTGTCTGGTGGTTATGCTCTTTTGTGCAATACTTCAGACTTGGAGGTTAATTAAAGATGGTGCAATGAGCCTGCCTCAGCCTTTCAGCTGTGTGCTATTTTTCCCTGCAGGAAGATAACATGAGGAGAGAGCGTAGATGGTCCATACATTTTTCATCACTTACAGAAGATCTGTTTTTTGTTATGCTTGGCTTTTAATAGCACAGAGCTTCCTGTCAATCAGCTCTATTGTTAGTTGAATTGATTACTACTAAAATGTGGAGCTGCAGTCTGCCTGATGCTGCCTGTTGTCTGACACTTCAAAAATTAGATGTTTACTTCAGTGAATTCTTACATGTAATTACAGTGTTGTTATTCATGACGATATAGTTAAAAATGTGCCATACTATTAGAAGAGCTATTTTCAGTAGTGAATAACTGAATAATAATTTATCTGTGGCCAAAACTAAGTAAAAGTATCATCTCAGCTGGTGCCCTCCCTGTGACAGCTACAGGAGGACAACCACTCCTTTCACTTTGTGAAAATCAGAGGGCACAGTGACTGTTTTCCAACAGTATCTACAAAAGGAAAAAATAAACCTTTTTTTTTTCCCTTTTTTTTTTTTTCCCTTTTTTTTTTTTTTTTCAGTTTCAGTCTTGCTGCTTTGCAAGAGCACTTGGGCCCCTGTAAAGAGATGAGAGCTTAATATAGCTGTGCTATACCATTCAACTGAAATAAAGTACTAGGCGGTCCTTACAATTTTAGTGCAGTCTGGAAAAAAAAACTATTAACCTCCAAGATAAACATAGCATTGCTCATTTTAAAGGAACATTGTTTTTAACATGTTTTAATTAAACCATTGAAAAATAAATGTGATTTACACCAGTTTCAGCTTCAGGTTGTATGTATCCAGTTACAAACCAGCCTTAGATGAGCTGAGGCTTGGAGGGGCTGTTTGTTTTTAATAGAACTGAGTGAGCTACTCTATATTAGGTAATACTGAGTAAACATGCACAAACTATAGGATTCATTACCTGTTTTGCCAAACTGGGGATTTCAGCAACTTCTATTTTTAGATAAGTAAATTCCTCTTTTAAGGTACCTTATCATGTGGCTTTATCAGTAAATAAGGACTGAACTCAGATCTTAATTCATTTTAACAAGGAGAAACCTTGAAATTGATAGAAGTAGCAGGTTCGGGTTAAATCTTTATTACACTAGATGATGGAAGAATTGTTGTTATTCATGATTCTGAAATGGAAGCAAGTGTATGGTAATTTGTAGTAGTAGATTTAAGGTAAGGCAGTTTCTCAATTACTACTTTGGATCTAACTGAAGTTGTACCTGCTTTGAGAGAGTAGGTGGAGCAGAGAACCTCTTCCAACATAAAATATTCTGACATTCTAAGTAAAGATAAATGAAACAATTTCCATAAGTTGGTGAATGAGTGTTAATATTCATCAAAATGTTGTTTATTTAAATGCAAGGTTATTTATGACTAGTTTTCTACATTGCCCACCCAATAGAGATCTATAATGACCTAGGCTACTTCTAGAGTTACTTGAAAGGTCTGTTAAACCTCTAGATATTAAAAATGGTTGCATTAGAAATATAATTTATTTAGTGTAAAAATGAAAAACAATTATTTTCTTCCATATGGATCCAGCTCAAAAAAAAACAGTGGTTTACTTCAAAACAAAGCAAACCCTGCAGCAGCCAGTTTCTGAATATTGTTGTACCTGTAATTATTCCTGTCTGTTTTATCTTGCATAAATTACATTTTCTTATGAGTATTAATTTTTGAAATAAGTGGTTTCATTACACTAGCAGATTTATGTTATTAATGCCCTTTACAACGTTTAAATGTCTTGACTGCTATGTAGCAAAGATCTCATGTAAGTCATGATCTATTTTTCTACACAACCATTGATAAGTAGGACTTGTTAGGTTGTCATCTGGTTCTTTTCTTTTTCTATCTTATATCTGGTCACAAAATCATTCACAGATAGCATGTTATTCAAATTTGAAATGTAGATCTATTTAAGATTACAAAAGAGAAGCTACTTTCAGTCATTAAGTTGAGCTAACTTATCTTTTCTAGTCATAATTCATTGTTATATTTAAATAAGTAGATACTTGGCCAATTATTTTCACAACTCAGCATCTCCTACACCAAAAACTACCTGGTACTGCTGCAGTTTGTTTTGTGTCTCAATTCATTTATAAATGTTACAGTATCTGTAGGGTAGTAAGACATGTAAATGCATTCAGTACAGGGCCAAATGCTATTCTCTGCTTGTAGTAGTCTCTCACCAACCAACTGGAAGTTCAGTGGTTCACTTCCACTCACTTACAGGGAAAGTGGGGTTTACATCAGACTGGCAGAATGTAGATGCTCCAGTAAAGTCACCAAGTCAAAAGCCAGGATCTTGTTTGCCTTTAATTTTCATGGCATGGTCATGAGAGCCTTACTGAAAACCAGCCTCAACTACTAGGTTCTTACCAAGGTGATTAATTCTGCAAATTGCAATTTGAGGATAAATCCCTTAACATTTCATAATTCAGAAATACTTTTAAAATCCTGAGAGAAAATCATAGAAATTGTTATAGGAAGTGTGATAGAAATTGTATTCTTGGTAGGAAGAGTCTTTAAATGATGATCAACTCATACAAAAGTCAAGTTGAAGTGAGGATTAACATTTGAATATATGATGTCCCTGAGAGCCACAGGCTGGTTCTCATTAGTCAATTTAGCTTAAAAAATAATAATAGTAAAAATAAAGCCAACTACCTTCAGTTACAGTGCTGTCAGGAAAAAAATAAATAAATAAAATAAAGGATGCTCTGATATCTTGCTTTAATTTATGACTTTTAGATTTAACTTTTTTTGTGAATGTATGTTTTGTATTTTGCTGGAATATAAAGTGTTCCAGTATCTTTTCTTGCATATTTGACCTTTGGGCTAACAATGAACCATTGCTGAATCATGAACTCCCAGCCTTTATCTGACAGGTCTGACTTATTCTCTCCTTCAATATTCTTTTCTGCTAGTTGCTACAAATTGTTGCATGTCTTGGGAATGTCTGGGTTCCTGACTTGTAGATTTTAATTGCTGCCTTCTCCCTTCTTCTGACAGCCCTGTTAAGGACCGGCATTCTACCTCTGTGTTAATGCTGCCCTTTGTAGGTGTTTGTTGTTTACTGAATGGAAAAAAATAATTATCTGTATTTTTTTGTGTGAGCTGACACTTTAGTATGTGTTACTGTTCATACACTTGTACCACTAGATTTGCATTGGTGGCATCATCACCAACAAGCTTGTGATCTTTGGTGTGAAGTTATTGGTGCATGGAGGGACTTGCAGTTTCTTCCAGTTTTGGGAAGATTGTAGAATACAGAAATACATTTTTATGATTTGTCATAGTATTTCTGATGCTTTGTTTCTTGAAGCATTGTGATAAATTTTTCTTGCTAAAAGTTAATCTTATTCTTTATTACATCAATGGAACAAGGCCTTTCTTTAAGCACAATGCAGTCAGAAAACCCAGTGCTGAAAAGTTACTGATGTAAGACATCTGAAACTTCCTTATTTATTAAGGATATCATGCTAATTTACTTTAATTTTTATATTTAAAAAAATCTGTGGTTCACAGAAATCTAAATTTGTAAATAAAATTTTAAAAACCCTTGAATTCAACCAAACTTTAACATTCTATTGAAATTCAGCCTTTGCTTGGTGTTTTTGATAGTGAAAATATGCAGTGAATTAGGTATTATACAAGCATATTTCCTCAAATTAATTTCTGTTTCTAGAATAATTAAGACAGTTGAGGAAGGAGGAGGAAATGAGCTTCATTACAGAAGCATTTCTTCACAGAAGAATGTTTTAAAGCACTGAGGGATATGCGATTGTAACAACCACTATTATTTGAGTTGCTTTTATACATGCATAATGTACTCATGCTCTATTTTATGTGATATAAAACTCAAACGTTAACTGGAGACTGTGGAGTGTGGACAAGGCTTGTGGCAATTATACCACAATCAGCAAGCATTGTAGTACACTCCAGCACGCACAGAGCACAGAATAATGTATTCTACTGCGTGAATAGACTTCAAGTAGCTGTGGTTATTTGCAGTGTGCTATATCTGCATCAACTTTCACTCCACAATTAAGGTTTTATTTTTCTAATTCTGTCACATAATTGACAGTAAAAGGTACTAGGAATTAGTAACGTATTATAGGAAATGAAGAGAAAGAAGCACACCACCAGTATTTCTATAGTAATTTAAAAGGTCAGAACAAGCTTTAATGGTGGATTCTACTCATAGGCAGAAGCTCTGTGCATATAAATGCAAATGTTAAAAGAATGTGGAGGAAGAGCATGTTTCAGTTGGGAAGTAAATTGTTTGGTAATTGGAAGAATCACTGACTAAACATCAGGGAAAATATATTTGTGGAAAAAATACATGTACATGCCTATTCTAGTAATTTTTTTAAAGGCATCGTACAAAATATGGCTACAAATGCAAGAAGCTTTCATATCTGGCAGAAATGGATGTTTCTACCTGTAGCAAAATGGTGGTTCAGAATGGGCCACCATTTCTGTAGCTTAGAACGAGTGTTTTTCAAGTTTTTTGTGTGGTAACACATTAAAAACATGGTAAGAGAATTACCTGTTGTCTCATGCTTCACCTTTTGAGCTTCCTGAATTGTACCATACACCTTTCACAATTTCCACAGCTTTGGGTTTCAACATAAAGTTAGTCAAGGGTATGATTGTTGTTTCCTCCTGTAACAGTCTGCTTCTGTTTCTTGATAAATCTCCCAGGAGGGGTTGTTAAAAGGATTATAGTGCCTATTCCCTGTGCTGTGCTTCAAGGCTTTATCGCTGGTTCCCAGTAAGGAGAGAAAAGGGATAGGCAAGGGAACCATCTGAAAAGAGGTTGCTGATGTGCATTTTGGTGCTGGAAGAGCAGAAGAAAAGATGGTACAAGAGTAATTTCTGGAATTCCCAGTATTATTTGCTGTGTTTTGATTTTAATTTGTGAATCCTTTTTGATTTTGTTGTCACACAGTTACTGGAGACACTTCAAAATTTCAACAAATTTAAATTGTCTGCATTTTTCACAGTCTGTATGGAGAAACACAGTAGATTCAGGGAGAAACCGTAACAGCTCTGAAAGCAGTATGATTTCTTCATTGTACTTCATAAATATAACTAGTTTCAGACTTAAGCAAATTAGAAATTATCTTCTGGGTTGCTTCATGAATGTAGAGCATGCTAATCTTAAGCATTTCATGTCACCGAAATCACCATGATTGTGGCTGTTATTAACTGACAGCATGTTTGGTTAAATCAGTTATTTGTGGGATTTGACAGAAATTAGCATCACTCTGAGGCCATTAGTATACAAGGAAAGCTGACTTCAGTGAAGGTGCTCATGTGCCAGCTGCATCTCTTATGCAAGTTCTGCAGGTAAAATTTAAGGTTTGATCCATTGCTCACTGAAGTTTCAGCATTTTATAATAGCTATGGAGCTAGTCCAGGTTTATTTGAAGTAAATGTGGATGACTTGGTTATCCACTCACTGAGCAGGATATCATCTCCATTCACTGAACTACTGTTCTTTTTCAGTGGCCCAATAGGTGGATCCCAAATTGCATCTAACGCTTGTCATGATACCAACAGCACTGATACTACAGCAATTGTTATACAGTTGTGTAAAATGGGTCTTGGGATATTTAAAGGAATTTTTACCTGGACTTTTTGCCTGTGATAAGTACAAGAGAAAGCAGGGAACTTCTATCCTCTATACTATATCTCAAGATAATAGATAAGATAAAAGAAAAATATGTAAATGCTCATGAACAAGAAGATATTCAGAGGAAGCAACTGCTTTGGTGCAGAGTCAGTAAGGAATGGAACCAGAGCAGTAATGTGGGTAGTCCTTTGAGATTGTGACTGTTCAAGTTTATTGAAAATAATTATATACTTTCCTAATATTAAAGGTAGCTAGGATTGTTGCCACACAGCATTCTAGCAGAAATTGCCTGGAATAAACCATTCTCTGTTTATCACTTGCTAATAAAATGCACATTTAAATAATTGGAGAACACTCTGTCTCGAGGAAAATTCTAAATGGGCATCAGATGGCAGTTAAATTTGTTGAGGGAAGATGAAAGATTCAGACTACCATAAATACTTCATTTTGTATCTCTTCCTATTGCTAGAATTAAAAAAAAAAAAAAAAAAAAAAAAAAAAAAAAAAAGAGAGAGAGCTTTTTTAGCAGAAAAAGGTGCAATCGAATGAAGTGTTTGTATATATGGGAAATGTGTATGCAGATCAGAGAAGTTACTACACAAAAGTAAAGCTTGATTTTGGTGCTTGTCACTTGAAACCATGTGTACATTTGCACACTGGAGCACAGTATATACCGATCAGAAAATAGTGTTCTCTTTTAAACATGGCTATTTCCAAGTGAGAGCAAGTTATGGCATAGCCAGGGGATTTCAACTAATGGCATGAGGTCACTGTACAAACTAAATGCACATCAAAGTTCTTCACAGAGTAAGGGCAAGCAGTAATCCCCGTAAACGCACTTCCAAAGTGCTGCAACATCCATTAGTTTCTAGCAGTCTCACTTCCAAAAAAACAGCGTTATAAAGTGAAATCTAATTTCCTTATGTAATTCTTTTTTTAATGTACTTTAAAACAGTCATCTACTAACAAGTCATGCTTCCAGCGTAACTAACATGTAACCTTACTTACACAATTTACAGGTTGTATAACCATAGAAATGTAGGGCTGAGATGTATCTTAGTAATCATTTATGCCTAAGCCTGTATAGTATCGTGTAGACCTCAGTAATGGCCCTGCCTCTTCAAAAGCTTGTGTAGATTATGCTGCAGCTGACCTCTGCATAGAGCTTTTAGATGAGAGAGAGCTGTATATGAAAAGCATCTGAAAGTGACTGGGTGGATACATTTCTGGAGGGGGTCTTTGTCATAATGTTTAAAAACAATTGTTCTTTTTCATCTGAGTCATAGATTAACTAAAGCATGTTAAAACTATTAAGTCAGGCATTTACTAAAAAGCCCTCAGAATTAGTTTAAAAATTGAGTAATTAGACCCATGCTGCGATGACATTACTTTTCTGATATTACTTCCAACTGAAGCCCAGTCTAACTGCACTACTTTCATTAGTTGCTCTATGTAAATTAACCAGGAAAGAATGCCGTATGTTTTCAATTATATTTTAATGGAAAAGAACAAGTTATTTTCTTTTAGACTGTAATAGTGGTAGATATGCATAAAATTGGCTTTGCAATCATTTTCATTTGCAGAAGATTGGTTTGCAATAATTTATCTTTGTGAAGGTCTTATAATCAACTAGAACTTAGATTTACATAAGATTAAAGTTATTTTTAAAAATACCTGTATTACAAAGTACAATATAGTATCTCTCAATGAGCACTACTAGCTGGAATATGTGACTCGAATGGGAGTTGGAAAAAGCTTCTATCGAGAAAGGTCCTATAAAAACAAATTAACTGATACTGGTGACTGACAGCAGCTAAAAGAGCTTCCATCTTAAATATGTCTACTGTAGTACCATGTGAAGTACTGAAATTCACCAACAGTATGAAGTTTAACAAGAGCAGGTGCCAAATTCTGCACCTGGGTAGGAGGGCCAACCCTGGTATAGGTACAGACTGGGGAACAAGATGCTGGAGAGCAGCCCTGCAGAGAGGGATCTGGGGGTTTTGGTCGACAGAAAGCTGAATGTGAGCCAGCAGTGTGCCTTGGTGGACAGGAGGGCCAAGTTTACCCTGGGGTACATCAGGCATGGCATGGCTACCAGGTCAAGGGAAGGGAACATCCTGCTCTACTCCGTGCTGATGCAGCCTCACCTCAAGCACTGTGTGCAGTTTTGGGTGCCACAGTGTAAGAAAGTCATAAAGCTGTTAGAGAGCCTCCAAAGGAGGGCAACGAAGATAACAAAGTGTTTAGAAGGGAAGATATATGAGGAGTGTTTGAAGTCACCTGGATTGTTCCTCCTAGAGAAGAGGAGGCTGAGAGGAGATCTCATTGCGGTCTACTCCTGGATTGCATCCTAACAGCTGCACAAATAGTACTCTGGGCAGTGGTCTGAAAGGTCAACGCCAGCATCTAAACTTGTGCTAATTATGTTTAAGCTTGTTAGATGCATGATACTGTGGGATAAAATGAGCCCCAGAAACAAATTCCTTCTTTGAAGCAAACAAATAAAACTATTCAGTAAGCAGGTTTTACATATTTTATATCTTTCATACCATCCTGAATTGCATTTTTCATTCTGATTTAGACTACTGTAATACAAGCACAAACAGATGGAGTTTTGGTGATGATCCAGACTGCAGATGTAGTCAAAGGCCATCTCTGACTTGCATCATGGAGGCATTTAGCCTACCTAGAGTGCGTGGTGAATTATTTTACCTGAAATTTGGTGGCTTGATTCTCTGGTAGTAATAAACCCCCTTTCTGTACCTAGAATTGTCTATCTAGACCCAGAAATTCTCTGCACTATCCTGGTCTGTTCTGATGAGTCAAAAATACACAGAGGTTTGTGCTGCCTCCTGCTTTCTGATAGCATATATCCATTACCTCCTGGGTTTTAATCAAAGAAAATTCTTATTTCCTTTGCAGACTTTGGTGTCAAGGATTCAATAAAATGTATAATAATACCCTAAGTAAACATGTAATGAACGTAAAGCATATTCAAGACTGAAATGCAAAATTAAAACTTGAATAACATTTTAATAATCAGTTTGATTCTGGATGATTCCATGTAGATCAACCAGTTCTCCTAATTGCCATTTGCTTCAACTATAGTTTGTTTTGTTTTGTTTTGTTTTTGTTTTGTTTTGTTTTGTTTTTCTCTAGGCACTCCAATTTAAATATTCCTTTCCCTGTCTGTATAATTTGGTCCAAAATTCAGTTGTGTACTAAAAAGCTCACTGGAAGACTGAGTGGCACTAGCTTCATGCTACCTTATTTCAACAGCCATCACCTCTTCTTTCTCTGCTCTCTCTAAATTAGTAATTTTTGCAATCCTTTCCAGTAGGTAGCTTCAAAAGATTAAAATGTTTTCTCACTCTAAAGCAGTCAAAGGGAAATGTTGCCATTCAAAATGAATTGTGCATTCTCTGTTCAGGAACAGTGTCATTCCACTTAAATTAATGGTGAAAAGTGGTTTCTGTGATTATCCAATGACTAACAGAAGGTTAAAAAGAAAAAAGGAAAATTGCAGCAGTTACTCACTCAGGAGGAGATGATCATTGGAATATACAGGGGAGATCTAGCCACTTTTTGCTTATTGTAGCCCTGGTGTCAAAACATTAAGGGATAATAAGCTATCAGCACTTAAGCAAAGTTGATAGATTATGCACTTTTGTTGGCACTCATATAGATGCTGCAGAGCATGCAGATTGACCTAGGAAAGGAGCTTCTTCCAGTTTGCGGGGGAGAGGGAGGGGAGAATCCCCTGCAAAATTAAATGGAGTTGCCAGAGTTTAATAGCTGCAGCATCAGAAAAGACAAAGATGATTTTTTTAATAAAAAAGGAGAAATATTATATACCAAGATAGAAGTAATATCGGTCACTTACTGAAGAGAGGATTCTAGTTGTTTTAAGAGTAAAATAGCAAGGCTTCTGATTTCAGAACAACAAGTAATAAATCCAGGTATTACAGAGCTTTAAAACCAAAGAGACTGACAAATAGCATTTCATTTTTGAAATCTTCTTGATAACTTCAGAGGTTTGGGACTTACCTGGAAAGGTCTTACAGCTAAGAGATATTCAAGCTGATTCATTTTGGGAGATGTGTATCCATAATGCAGAGCTATCCTAGATAAAGAAAAAAGCTATTTTCTTCAGTGGTAAAGTAACAAAATTAAATCCAGACACTTATGTTTGTATGTGCATGCATTTGCACACATGCACACATCCCAGTTAAAAATAATTTTTCAGTATTTTTTATGCAGCAGATGTTGCAACCAGAGGAATTATTGTATTATTCAGTATGTTGTATTTTGAAAAAGTACACATGGTTAGTAGTAGTGTGCTATTTTTAACTTAGCCCCTCTAGCATAGATTTATCAGAGAAATGAAGGCAGGTTTGGGCTTGTCCTCCCCACCCTACTAGCTTTCTCTCCTGCATTTTTGGGCTTCTGTGCCTTCTGTGAGTCCAGCAGTTTGCAGCTTTCCGCTCATCCCAATCTCCATTCCTTTCCTCCTGCCCAACTTCCCCATGTTAAGGGTTGTCCCAGTAGCAGTGGATATAGAGCGGGACGGTGCCTTCTCACTTTTAATGTGGAAGATGCGTGAAGCCATCCTGACACAGAAAAAGATGACTTTCATCTTCAGCCTTAGCTAGATTGCTTCTGTCCTGAAGCAGTTGCAGTATTTCTTTGTATTAAGCAACAAAATGTTCCCAGTGTCAAAAATGTATAGAAATGTGTAAGTAATGAAGTGCATTAACAGTCCAAATGAGAGCTGAGGAAGGGACTTGTAGGTAAACCTTCATTTGCAAATCTATTACAGGCACAAAACTTGCAGTTTTGAGCTGTTATAAGAACAGACTAAACTTTCATGGACTTTTGATGAAGATTTCCACAGTGTAGAAATGTATCCTCTCCAACTGATGTCACTGAATACTTGGAACTCTGGGCTATAAATATTTCCCTGCTTGAAAAGCCTTTGAAATACTTCCAGTGTTTTTATTCTACTCTTTATTCATTGTTAACTAAGCATTTTAAATGAGTTCAGATTTTTCTGTTCTGATGATCTTTTCTCCTCCCTCACAATATTTTTTGCAGTTCTTCCCAGGGCACGTCTTCTTCTCTGTATGATACCCAGTTGTTTAAATGCATCATCCAAATTTCCCTTAAAATTACTGAAAGAATTTTCACTGTCATCTTTCACTGTCAGACTTTTATTCATTTGCATGAAATGATGGAATACTTATTGTGTCATGAAATTTCACTTAATTTCTTTTTATAGATTATGAATCATCAATTTCATTCTAGTTCTGTTTTCTGCAGAAAAATGTTAGGAATAAATTTTAGTCACTGACAAACTTTTGCATTTGAAAGTAACTTTTTTTGAAGACTTTTTTAAAACTAGTTAAATGTTATCATTACTTATTTATATAGGAGCAAGGCTTAGAGCTGAATTTGCACAAAATGTTTCCACCATTGTTTGTCCAAATAGAAATGTTTAGTCATATTTAATTTTCAATTGTCTCTCTCACTGGTAGCTGTGGTTGGAATTGTGGTGATATTTATTGCAAACAAACTTGGCTTCATTTGAGTGGATTATGATTCTTCACCTAGCCTGTTTCTTGCTGATTTGCCTGTACCTTTTACCAGTTTTAGAACTCAGAGAAGAACTTCTGTTTAAGTGTGTTTGTTTAGGTGAATTGTTACCCATGTGAGATCTTAGTTCCCTCATTTCCCTTAAGCCTTCTTCCTGACTTAACTGCATTGTGTTTGCTGTTTGTTGCATACAGATGACAGAGACTATGCAAATTAATTCCTTACCTAAGGCTACAACATTCAAAGTCATGTTCTCTATTTGTGCAAAAACCTGTTTAAAGAAGGTGAAAATGGGGCTGTACCACAAGGGCAAACT
The DNA here is from genome assembly GCF_963932015.1 of Anas acuta. NCBI lineage: Eukaryota > Metazoa > Chordata > Aves > Anseriformes > Anatidae > Anas > Anas acuta. The sequence goes on from NC_088991.1 coordinate 18,265,799, forward strand.
TGAAATGTGTGTGTGTTTCATACATGAACACTCTAGACAGTTTACGTTCAGTTTTTATACCCTAGAAATCATTGTAATAAATACTGCTGTGACATTATTGTCTAAAACTGTGAAGTAGCCTTGTCTTTAGGAATACGTTTATGTTTAGGCAGGAGTGTGTCATATATCTTAATTTCTGTACGTAGATATAATTGAGTAAAGATTTTTGAATCAGAATGTGACTAATTCTTGTGGAAGTGAATTCTGTAGTGTAAATCTGACTGTGAATACTCCATTTCTTTCATAGTTGTAACTAATTTTTGTAGGCAATTCCATGGAAAGACAAACTGGAGCTGCCTGAAAGTTTGGAGATATTTGAGGATTAAGAAAGCTTGAATCAAATACTGCTGGAGTAAGCACTTTGTGTATAGTTGCACAGTGGCTTGCCTTGCTCAAAAGGATGTTGCTGAAAGATTTTCAGTGCTTGCACATATTACTTTTTTTTTTTTTTTTTTCCTGCAATGCATTATATAGTTAAGCTATGATACAATCTTCAGTCTAAGTGAGAGCAAGAAAATGAACAGGCCTTGTGGCCTTGTTACCATTCTTATTTGGCCACCAAGTCATAGGAAGGAGTGCAAAGGGGCCTTCAAGTTGTTAGATCATTCTGTTGCCTTTCAGCAGATATATTAAGTAAAGATGCAAAGTTCCAAAAAGCTCATTTTATCTCTCCTTTCATCTTGCCTTGATTTACCTAGCCAGCAGTTGTTTAATTCAAGAGCCAATTTTACATTTGTATTCAGAAAAACTTAAAAGATTATATATTCTTTACATAACAGAGCTGTCAGGCTGGGTTTGACTGAGCATCACTGTTGCTCCAGTCTCACCAGATCGGTTGGTGGCTTCCTGACTGCTAATAGTCTAAAGAAGAAAAAAAAAAAAAAAAAAAAAAAAAAAAAGGAAGAAGAAAAAAAACGACTGTATTGCTTTTGTTTCCTTCACCTCTTCTCAGTATTGGAACAGGAGTGATTTATGAACTGTAGTCTATAACACTCTAGAGCAACTACCTGCACACAAGTCTTCTTGTAGTTGTTGTTTCTTTGGCCTGTGCTAAAGCAACAGCAATAGTGTTATTTTCTAAGAGTCCATCATGCATTGTCCTGCTAATGCATGACTCCGAGTCCGTCAGGCTAACTGTGGTATAGGAGAAACCGTGTGTATGTGTTTCTTTCTGCATTAAATACTTCAAATAACTAGCCAAATGAGGAGGGGTGGTAAAAGTGAAGGTCTTTCGATTCAGTAAAACTGCAATGTAATTCATGATATCAAAAGATCTGAAAATTAATTTTTGAATGCAAACAATAAAATGCACGTTTCTTTCCAAACTTTCATAGATTAAACAAAGACAGAAATTGGAATAAGGGGAATAAAGCAGAAAATCTCAGTATGAGATAAAAACAAAACAAAAAATCTAAAATCTTAGTAAAAACAAAAGCAGTCATTTTATCACTGTTGCCATCTTTTTACTAAATATTCTAGTATTTTAGCTTATGCCACCATCTAGTGGACACTACACGAAAGGTTCCAGCTTGCTCTCCCACAGATTCACTACTAAAGCGTAAAAATGTTTTGAGAACTGCCAAAACATCCAAATGAATTCCACATAATGGCTGCTTTAGATCAGTGCTTTAGGAATAGATTGTTAGAGAGTAATTTTGCATTTGCATAAAAGTGAAAATAAGATATTGTGGTAAATTGCTTGTAGATCACATAGATGCTTTTGAAAACTTCAGCCACTAGGATTTCAGTATGCATTTTGGAAGCTAGCAATCAGCACCTGTTATTAGAAACTTTGATGGAAATATAAAAAGTTTTACTTACAGTATTGAGTGTATACTGCAGGTTCACAGTGGTATGTGCTAGGTGTATAATTCTTAGAATTCCTTAGCTGGAATTGGATTCATGTTTTGCACATGCCACATTTAAAGAATGGCATTTCTAGCAGTCTATTTTACCCTTAGCTGTTATTCTTTCAACAAACTGAAATAGAAGAGTGCCAAAATATATATGATATTTTAAAATAGCAAGACTTTAGATAAATTTCTGCAGAATTTATGATCACTTGTTATATGCATTTATGGGTTTGGCAAGCATTTTCATTCACTGCTTATAGGAAATTGAATGAGTACTGAGTTCTGCATGACTGGGGAGGGAATCAGGAAATTCTGCTGATGCATGGATGTATTTCTTGTGAGCTTTCACATACACATACATTCCTCCACCACCACCAAATAAGTGCCTATGATGTGCCTCTTCATCCTTTTGGCAGTTAACCAAGAGAGGCTTCCCCAACTCTGGCTGTAGTTACTGCTTTTCCCTTTCGTCCTCCTTCCAGTGACAGGCCTTCCTTTTCAGAGGGAGAAGTGGAATGAAACCAATAATCAGCCTTCTGGAAAATCTCCACCAGCAAAGCAGTTTGTCACTTTAAAATGTTGGCAAGGATAGAGTAGGAACTGCTGCACGAATTTCTTTGTGAAAATTGCCCTCCTGCCCAACCTCTTAATTGATTCAGCATGCACAGAGGATGTTGTTTCCCCAGGCACCAGTCCTGGTACTAGTTCACTCTATATGCAGCCTGGGACCTTTGTCCTTTAGGCTTTGTCTCAAGCCTGATATACCTAAAGGCTTGGAGTTTAAGTACCAGGCTTGAGTTTGAAATAAGCCCTTCCTTTCCCATGGGAGGATGCAAACCACTTCATGGTGCTCAGAAGAGTTCAAGAGTGGGTTAAATTGTCAACACAGTGTTGTCAACATGTGAACATTCAACTTCAGAAGACAGTCTTGAACTTAAGTTAGTAATTCATTAAAGGAAATTAAAGCCTTTATTACAGACTTTCATTTCCATGTTGCTAAACCCACAAATGAGTATGTGAGAGTCCATTCACTACTATGCATGAGTAGTTCATTTGCCTTCTCAGCTCCATCCCCCATCCCTTGGCCTGTGCCCTGGCAATTTACACAGCAGCGGCAGTGTACATGCCTGTTATCACTGTGGCAGACTCCCCATAATAGTTTCTATAGTGATAACTTCAGGGCTCCATGGTAATGGACACAGCCAATTAATTTCCTGTCTATCCTTTCTCCTTGCATAGCTTTACTAATGCCAAAACTAAATGTCAAGTAGGAAAATCTTCTGTTTTGTTCCTCTAGCCTAGAAACAGTAGATAAGCATAAAATCTAAGCCAAACATTACATCTCTGGTGATTTCACATGTGACTAATTACAATTTGGAAGCACATACACTTTTAATTAAGCACAATTTTTTAACAGATAGAAAATAGTAAGGACTGCAGTAGTTGAGTACCCCTAGGATGTCAGGCTGTGAATTCTACCCTAGAAGTTGATCTGATAAAAGTGTATTTTGTGGTACATTTTGTTTTTAATTTCCTCCATGCTGTTTTCTGTAGGCTTTACCAAAGAAGAAAGTAATCTGGTGTCAAGCATTTAAAAGACTGGAGGATATTCCTGCAGTCACACACCTCGCTAGCAATTTGTCCTATGGTGAATCATGAAGATTTGGCATGATAATGTCCTTTCCAGTAGCAACTCGAAGATTTTGCAGTGGGAAATCAAACCAGTCTGATGCTCAGCCAGATTTGTAGCTAAATTGTTATTCCTTGCGATAACTGCTATTGCTTCCTATTTGTCACTGCACCAGGCCTGCACATGCATCACTCTGACAGGTGCTCTTTATGGCACTGTTTCCAGAACTAGGTCAAGGAGGTTGATGGGTAATTTGTGCCTAGAAGACCAGAAAGCATGATAATGGGAAGGGAGGTGATTTTGAGTGGTTCTGTCCAACAGTTCATTGATCTAGTGGTGTGGATTATGATACAGCATTTTCACAGGCACAGAGCTGCCAGCCGCATATACAGCATTTTTTTGTTAAAGATAATAATAATAAATAAATAAAAAATCACTGGTTCATGACTTGAAAATAATGAAATCTTGCTTTGTTACTATGAATATAAGCATTCTTTATGGTTGCAATAAAACAGAGATATCACAGAGTTCTTTGAAATAATATTAATGAGCATTGACAAGAAAATGCAATATAAAGCTGATCTGGAGGGGTGGGTGATTTGCATGTAAGTGACAGTTGATAATAATATCATCTTTCACTAGTAATTTTCAAATTAAATCAGTAGTATTTATACATTAAAGTTTTAATTATGTAGTTGATTAAGTGGGATCAGTCTGCAAAGCCCTTCAGTTTAAAAGGATCAAATTTGAAGAATCAACTCTTTCATCAAATGATTAGTCAGATCATTTGGGATGGTAGCATTGTAGACTGAAATTTGCACTATTAAAGCAATGGAAGGTACGAATATTAAAAGCAGACAGCTACTTTTTAAACCTCCTTGCCTATAGACCTGCCTGGTGACCAGTTACACTGGCTTCATTTGCATACATTTGTTTGCTGTCATCTTGGACTTAATCCCACTGACACCTCGGGTAAATATATCTGGCTTTCCTAAAACGTCAGTAGTTGATCCCAAGCCCTGAGGGAACACAGGCATGGCATCCTGCAGGAAAATGATATGGACCTAAAAGCCTTTATTTACATCCTGTACAGAAGCACCATCTGATCATGCTTATGCATGGGAAAATAAATGAAGCAGAAATTCACTGGTATGCCACTTCTCACAGGTCTGGGGATCAACACAGGGTGAGAGCTTAATGACTTGCAAAAAAATCTTCCTTTTCCTTTCATCTTCTTAGATCATAGTATAGGCTAAGAACGAAAAATATTGCAGGTCAGGAGACAGTTTTATGCATGGATCAATATCTGGTATCATCTGATTAAAATCCAGAATAATACTTGGAGGTAGAAGTAGCAAATAGTCATTTCTGGTGTCCAGAGCTGGCTCTTTTGTATTGTTTTCTTTCATGGGCTGTCACCAACATGAAGTGATTTACCAAGGAAGTTAGGCAAACAATTTTTCAAATGCTGCTAATAGATTTATAAATACATAAAGAATTATATGAAAAGTATGCTATTAAAAAAAAAAAAATGTTTTGTCTTTTATACTACTTTTTTGCTCCTGGGGAAACTGTAGACAGAAGAAAAGCACAAAATCCTCAGAGAGGCTCATGGCAGGTAGGTGTAGATTGCTTATTGGAGCAGAACCAGTATTTGTTCAGTTGTTGTCATGTCTCATCCCTCTGTTGGGATGCTCGGAGTTCAGGCATGCTCCCTGGCTTCATCACAATGTGCCAGAAGGTGACAGGGTATTTGCTGCAGATGTGTAGTCCTCTTTGGATTCCTTTGATACATGTTGCCCAGATGGCCTTTGCATATCTTCTGAAAGCATGCCTTGTTTTTACCTAATATGTGGTTTTTAAGAACATAAACTTAGAAATCTGTTAGGCAGATCTTCAGTAAGGTTTTAAGGTTGTCCACCTCTGGGTGCATTTTTGCATGTTAGGAAACCTCATGCTCATCTTTATCATCTGGCACAGTTTAAGACTGAAGGTATAGATTAATTTAAAATGAGGCTTTGCATTAATGAAACAATGTTACAGAAGATAAAATGCACTACCAAGCTAGACTTAAAGACTCTGTGGCTGCTTTTTCATCCAGTGTATTTGTACTCACCTTCCTGTAGGTTAAACTTAGATCTCCTCTCAAATTTCTGGTGTTCAAAGTAGCTGCTGTTTGTTTCTTCCTGGGAAAAGCAAAGTGTATGGAGCAAAAGTTATAACCTTTCTTCTAAGCTGCCCTGACCTGGAAGTAACCAGTCTTACTTCCCAGCTACGGAAGCTATCTCCGTCTTTACTCCAGGTCTCCTTCGGATGAAGGAGTCATGTCCTTGGCCTGTCTTCTAGGAGGTCTCTGATTACCAACTCCTGTGCATGGCTTACCTAGCATATTTAGGTTTTAGGAAGTTTTCTTTCTTTTCTGTTCTTTCATAAGCTTTCAGAAATTCATTGGAAGAACTTCATAGCAACATCATCTTACTGAATTCCTCTTAATATCATACAAAGATCAAAGATGAGATCATTGAAGTTGAAGTTTTGATAATTCCTCTCCTTTCTTTTAAATATACTGGATACATTGAAGGATCCTTACATCGCTATGCTAGTGAGGCTGACATAAACACAGAAGTGGAAGTCTGCATGATGTCATGGAAATGTTCACAAAAAAGACACTTATTTTTTGATATAAAAAATATCCTTTAAGACATATTAAAGGTAACTTAATGATTATCTCATGCTGTGTTTACAGAGAAGAAAAACATATCCATAACTTTTTTTTTTTTTTTGATGTTTGCTTCATAAAACCTTGAAGACTTTTATGAAAGAGAAATGGAAACTTTGTAAATACTCTTTTGAGTATTCTTGTCTAACAGCTTAGATTGCTTAAAGATTTGGAATTAAAAGTAAAATACTGCAATGAGCTGTTACTGAAGTAGCCAATCATTTTAAATGCAAAGAACCAAAAAACCTGCCCAACATATATATGCATTTTACCTGATGTGACCTTGATTTTATTGTCTAGAAGAATATCAAGTATCAAGAACATGTAAATGACTCAGATACCAAATACGCGTTATATGCTTAGCAGCCTTATAAAGATGCTGCAAAATAGTTCAAATCCCTGTAGGTAGATTGCGTGCTACTTTAATCATCTATTATCTTTCCAGGACTTGTATGTACAGCAAAATGTATCTGAAAAAAATGCCTGTCATCTTAATGATATACATCTTGCTGTCAAAAGAACTAGGCAGCTACCTCCTTCCCCAACTTCCCAAAGGGAAGTTTTTAAATGGTATATAAAACGAGCTAGTTCTATCATCTAAAAAAATATATATTTGGTTAACACTGTAATGAAAAATATTTTGATATTCAGTGTATTTAAATGTCCATCTTTATACCAGTATCTTGCATGTGTTTTGTACTTTAATATATAGACAGTATATAGACCACATCATTAAAAAGAAACACCAGCCTAAATACCATGACGTGTATTGGGTTGGACCAAGTCCAGTTGTTTTTGTATGCTATATATGCAAAATGTGCAATGCTGTACCTAAACAGAAGTAGTTGGGGAACAATTGGCTAAATAAGTTCTTTTTTGTTGTTCTTTTTTTTTTTTTTTTTTTTTTGTCGTTTCACCCCCCACCCCCTCCACCCTCCACCCCCCCCCCCCAAAAAAAAAAAATGATCAAAAGATTATTTCGTTTCACAAACTGACCATAAGTCATTATTTCTCTGAGGTAGGGAAGGTTGTGTTTTATGACTGAACTTAAAGCAGACATCAAGATATAGCATGTCTGAGACTGATTACATGGCCTTACCTATCTTTCATTTTTAAGAAAGATGTCATAAATTTGGAGAGAATCCAGAGGAAAGCAGGAACGATTAAATGTCTAGAAAATGTTATCAACAATATAAAATTGAATTAATTTTGGCAATTAAAAGGAAGAAGCCTGAAACAGTGTTACAGCAGACTTCAGACACCAAAATAGCTGATGTTGATCTAATCATTATGTCCCAATAAACTAGAATTTACCTTGAATTTTAACTATAAACATGCAATCATGAGAGAAGAATGACCTAATAGTATAACTATGGGAATAGGTTGTCCTTGGGAGATTGACTTCAGTGTTGGACACTTCTGAAAATATAGTAATAGTGTATATCAGGTAACAAGCTTTAGGGAAATGAAGTAATTAGGTAACCTCTCTAGGTCATCAAACTTTTTTTCCTTGATTTCATATTTGGCATGAGCAGTATTGTGGCACAGGTCAAAATTTAGCACTGTTCTTCCACCAAAATTCTTTAGCTAACCATTTTTAAGCTCTTCCTTTCAAAGGTAATAATTGTTATGCAACTATGGTCTACCTTTTACATTTCCTGTGACTCAATATCCTCGTTTCTTATGACAAACATCTGTCAGCTCAACTTGATTTCTGAAGCTGGTTGTTGGTTTTGTCCATAGTGGATGTCTTTTCTCTGGAACTAATGTGTTTTTCCTTACCAAATTGTGAAAAGAATGGATATCCTGAATTATTACATCTTCAGGTGCACTTTTACTAGAAATCAAGAGCTTTTATGTGTTTAGAGAGACTTTTGAAAAATTAATATGGCAAATTGTTTTACAGTACTTTTTTTTTCCTTACAGCTATCCTCTAAGTACATTTATATACATGTATTTTTGTATGTGTCTATGAAGTCACAATGCAGTAAAAACATGATTTATTTGTATGTATTTTCACTTTAGATGTTATAATCTAATAAAACATTCAGGACTGTTGTATTTAGAAGTAATGAAATATTTGATTTTCAATATTAATACAAACTTTACTATTTAATCACCAGGAGTTCAAGATTCATGGTTGTCCTACCAGCAGAACCACTGTTCCCCAAAAGAAAAGCTTCAAGAATTATTATGAAGGATATGAAGGGCATATTCTGAATAAGGTAAGCAGAATGAATGAATCTCTCTCAAACTTCGATGATCAGAAACCATTTTATTATATTGAAGATGTATAGTATAATGCATGTCAGAACAGAACATAAATTCCCTTGACATAAAATTAAACTTTTTAATGAAAACAAGCTACAGATGGATGGAAATTCCTACTGAATGCTCTGTCAGTCCCTTGCCATTCTTAGCATAGTTGGCAACAATAAATATGGAGAAAAAATGAAGACCTTTCTACTCAATTTTACACATCATTTACTGTACCTGTACTGATTTCATCTTAAAATGGACATTTTCCAATGTCACATGCAGTATTATGGAGGAAAAGTTGCTCTGAAAGTTGCTGGAGCTGTTCAAAGTGATATATATATATATATGTGTGTATATATATATATATATATATATATATATATTTTTTTTTTTTTTTTCCTATGGGAGTTCATATTATTTAGTTTTTCCCAAACTATTTATCACAGGACACGTATATGGAAATTTTCTGTTTCATAAAGTAACTCAATAAAAAGACTTAATTTTATTTCTGTTAAATAGAGAAATATTTATGTAACATTAAGAGAATGTTTGTGCCCAGCATGTCTTATGTTGTGCTGTGGTAGTGAACTAGGAAGGCAAAATAAGTATGCTGTCCTGAAATGCCAGATAGTTTTTGATTGCATGAGGTACATTTCATGCATCTGTTAAATTTTGCTTAAATAAGCAAAATCTTAAAATCCTCTTTCTTAGTTACATGTATAAATATAACTCTGGTACCAACCAACTAGTTCTGAGAGTGCTTAAGGCATATTCCTAAATATAATTCTCTATTAATAGTCTAGTATATATAATGATCTATTTATACTATTCCATAGGATAGAAAGACAGAACTCTGACTTTTGTGTGTCTGCATTTTTTTCATAGCCATAAAATTGTACATAAAATGAGGATATTCTATTTTTCTCATGGATGGGGTAGGCTAAGGACTCAAAGACAAAACTTTCTGAAGCAGCAAAATAGATTTCATTACTTTAAACAGACATTTTTATAATTTTAACACTGGAATCATCCTCATTTTTAACTGTGAGGTTTTGAGGGTTTTTTTGTTTGTTTGTTTTATTGTTTTATTTTTTAATCAGTAGCATTTATTTCAGAATATCAAAGTATCAGAAAAAAATGAAAGTGCTTTTGGGTACTCTGACTCTGTCTCTGACTCTGGATACTGGTTGCATTGATTTTGTGTCTGAATGTGTTAGTTCTTGTAAAACTTCTTGAAGCTTTTATAACATGTTGATGTTTGTACTTCAACTCACTTAACATAATTTTATCTTTTCAAATGAGCCAGCAATGCCAACTTCATGTGTATGTCAGTTTATACTTTATGAAATTGTTGAACAGTCTTCTGACTGAACTTGAGATAAATCCTCTGCCATGTTTGTCTTTGCATAAAGATATGTGGGTCAATAATTAATGAAAACAAAATAAAACTACTACTGACAGGTGGGCTTTGAAAAACAATCTTTGAGATAAAATAGAAACTTCAGTATATATCTCACCACTGATTCAGAGTATTTGTTAGTGTCAGAAGATATTTGCTTGAAGCCTTGGAGAATTTCTTAGACCTTGGGTTTGTCAGGCTGAAAAATAATTTTACATATAGTATTTTCTTGAAACTTTAAAAATCTGAGAAAGATAATAAATTCTGTTAGATCTAGTTTACTTTCTATTTGTGATTAAAATTTCGTTTATGTAGTATATGCTTGGAGAGCAGGGGGAGGAAAGCAAGTTTTTTGGAGGCAGTTACTAAATTTTCATTCTCACCCTTTTTAAAATGATAATGCAACTACAATTCAGAGTTCCCAACAATTTATTATTTTTTTTTTTTAATTGCTGAATTACTCTACAATTTAACGACCAATGAATGCTAACACTTCAAACCACTTTGAACGTTTTGAGAGCAGAACTGAATTTAGATCCTCTTTCTGTCAAAATCATCCCTCCAGTAGCCAACACGCTTACTGACACAGACCTACTATGGAGTTTTTTTGCATTTTATCAGCTATAATGTTCAGTTATTTCATCATTCAGCATTTTATTGCATTTTCCCTCTCCCTTGTTTTTCCTCTTCTTTCTTCTTTCCATATGATTTTACAAATTAATAACTTTGAAAGCTGAAAATCTTGCTCTTCTTTTTAATAAGTTTAATTTAAGGTTGTTGGTACTGCTTTGTTAATAAAAAGGAAAGGGGGGAGGGTAATTGCATTTTTTTTTCATACAAATGCTTTCTTGCAGACTATATAAAAATGCAATTTGCAGAGTACTGAATTAATATATTGTGGATAGAGTTTTTATTTCACAGGTTGCATTTACACATCATATTTACAGCATAGTGCTCTTGGGGAAAAAACACTCTATGACGCCTATCTAATTTTATTCATCAATCTGTTTTTGTAATTCCTGTCAGCATCAAGATTTTTTACCTGATTCATAATCCTAAGAAAGGAACCGTATAACTGAATTACAGTTTTCTCTTTCATGCTAGTTTCTGCACTGGAATTTGAAGCAGCTTATTCGGTTTTATTAAAGCAGAATTCTCAATGTGCAATTCAACTGATGGAGTGAAACAGAAATTTCAAAGCATGGTCATTTCTGTGACTTTACAAAAATCTACCATGAACTAGGAGAGCATTAACCAAGCTCTCAGATTTTGACTGCATCGTAATTTATGCCAATAGAAGGTCTGCATTAGCATCAGCGAGCCACTGCTAAGTGCTAAGGTCAGTTGCACATTTCATACTTCAGCTGCAGAGGAAGAATTTTATTGCTTTTCATAGTCATGGTGCAGCGAAAAAGGTGCTTTATGATGCCACAGACAATTAATTGAGGTACATTACCTAGAAACTAAAAAGGTCACACGTGGAACATAATTGACACCTCATAACCCCTATTAATGATTACAGAAATGCAAATTAGTACTTTTCAGTTTCCACTAAGCAGTACAGCACTTCTCTAGCTTCAAATTAGGTTTCCATTTGCTTACAATCTTTACTCTTTAAAATGTTTGATTTACATTTTTAAAAAAGTAACATCAGTCTACATTAAAATTATACATTGTACAAATTGTACTGTTCCTAAAAAGTCTATTAAGCTGCAATTATATTTCTGTTTAATAGGCACAAAGTAAGAAAAAGAACAGATATGAGTAACACATTTCTTACTGCTTCAGTAAGAGAAGCAGTACACCCTTTAAGGCTATGTACTGCTACTTTATCTGTTTCATGTGATTTCAGTTTAATGGTTTGCTCTTCCTTGTAAATAGAAACTTGAAAAACTACCAGAATTTCATGTACAGAGGAATAATTGATAGGTTTATTTAAAAGCTATTGTGATTTTGTTGTTGTGTGAAGAGTAAGAAATCCAAAAACAGAAAGGTGTGGGAAGGCTAATTAAGACTTAGCTGCTAAACTTGTTTTCTGTCCAGTTATGCAAGACCTCTCATGCGATTAATGCATCAGGTGTCAGATCCTACTGATTTTACTAAAACTAATGTTACATCTCACGGGTACTTTCTGGAGCTTGTATTCAAACTGGTGAGAGTTACTTTCCCTTGTAAGCTATAACTTGTTTAATGCTGAACAAGACCGAAGGCATACCCAGTGGAGTGTGAAAATTCTTTAAAATGGGATTTTTTATTTATTTATTTTTTCTGTCTTGATGTAGTTCCATATCTCTACTCAGGCAAAGACTCTGAGAGCCCTTTGTTTTTTACCTCTGAGCTAGGAGCCATAGCTCCTTGCCAGCCCTGTGAAGCTTCCAGGTATGTTAGTCTTTACAGCCAGAGCTTCTCTGAGCCTCCGTGTCTGCTGTGCTTTCTAGGTACACACAGAGACTGTAAGACTGTAAGTGTCGTACCAACATGAAAGATACCTACATATCTTTCTACATATACGTGTGTGTGTGTGTGTGTGTGTATAAGTCCAGTGCAAGAATTGTTCTGAAAAAACAGCAATGGAAAACTACAAGTCATAGCCTCTCAAAGTAGACCTAACTTTGAAATCAGATCAGAATGCTCAGTGATGTGGGTGTACAACACAAGTTTTTTTGTATGTATTCAGTAAAGGTGGTCAAGCACTGAAGTGAGTTGCCCAGAGAGGCCGTGTAATCCCTGTAGTTTCCACCCTGGCAAATTTCCAGAACCTGTCTGGGCACTGCAACCTGCTCACGTAGACCTTGCAGCATGACAGCTTCCTGGGGTTTTTCCAGTCTCAGGGTTCTGTGACGGCCCCCTATGTCTGTGTTCCTGGACAGGCTGCATGAGATGCATTCTTAACATGTGTTTATATCTCTCTCTAATTGATTCCAGCTAACAAGTTAAGGTTTCCCTACGCCAGCTGAGGCCAGATTTGTCTGCCATGTGTCCTGGTGTCTTTCATAGAGAGAACAGGTTTGGCTCCTGTTCTCTTGCATTTCTTTGTCTCTCGTTCTCAGACATCATCTCACTGGTATCGTTAGACTGCAGTGGATCCAAATGTAGTCCCCAAACACATTCATTATGGGCCTGTTGGCTCTGCAGACATAGTAAAACAAATGTAAAGACCGATGTGGCCTTTCTTGAACTTTCTCTATTCTTCCCAAGAGCATCAACGGACTGATCATCCACATCTAGCTCTCCAACCCTGATGTACTCTATCAGTAATTAAAGGCTATGAATTGTAGACCACCACATTTATTCACGGACTTTAAGACAAGCAATTTTTAAGTACTGCTTATGTCAGTATATTGAAGCACACTTAAATCTTTCAGAGCAGTGATTTGCCAGTCTCACACATGGTATGTAGTATGTCCTCTACAAAGAGGCTTGTTGCATCAAGTTTTCAGCTTTTTTTGAGTAGATATAGCTACACTAGGCCTGAATAACCAACAGGGTTGTGAAGCTCCCTAATTACTATTATAAAAAGAATCTTTAGCAGTATCTGACCTTTTCTATTTTTTTTTTTATCTTGTAAATATGTTTTAGAATAAGACAATTGATTCCTTTGATTTTTTTATTTTTTTTTCAGACAACTGGCATGTTGATTTATAAAGTCATTTTAATATTTTTTCTAAGAATGTCTAAAACACAGGGTTGTTCTAGAATCAATTTATTATTTGGTACTCAAAGTTGAATCTATGTTTAGCTGTTTAAAACTGGTAGCTGTCTTATAATAGAGGTTTTAGCTTTTCTTAGCAGCTTTCCATCGTCTTATAATGCAGTCTGAATGCTGAAGATGAATGAAGAACCTTCACCTCAATTGTTAGTAAATAGTGCAGAACACTACTATGACTCATTTCCCATTTGATTCATTGTGTTGTTGTTTTTTTTTTTTCCTTATTTAGCAGTCATGAAAATATCTTTTTATCCCTTCCTTCTGTTTAAGACTGCAAAGGCTCTGTTTGTACTGCATAATGTAAGAGCATAGCAGTGATGAAGGCAATTAAAGAACTCCCATAGAAGGACTGGAGTTGGTTGCAAAATCCTGAAGATCCTGCTGCTTTGTGACACTAGTCTTTATTATTTTCTCTTTTTGAAATGAAAGACTACAGAAATCCAATGGCCAATTCTATCTCTTAACAGGTATAAATATATATAAATGAAAAGTGAGAGTGGTTAGAATCATAGTCCAGTGTTACAGCAATACTCTCCTATTAACAGGTAACTGAAAAGTAATTTTGTTTAGAAAAGGGAATGAAGATTTCAAGATATTAAGAATTTAGGCCAATTACATATCATTTTCCAGTTACTGTCAGTCAGTCACAATAAATAAATATGCAGGAGAGAAAATCAAAATTATCAGACATTTCAGTATCTTGATTAGCATAACAAGGTTTGAATGTGTTGTCTTTCCAACTAAATCCCTTTCCCCATTAGTGTTTTAAGTAAATGGTCACCCTTTGCCTCCTCTAAAGAAATAGACATCCACTGTAAAATACATACGTACATAGACAGTAATTCCCTTTTATAAGAGCCATATGCATCTACTTTTTCAGTAATGCCATTTCCTGCTGTTAAATCTGTTACTGCTGAGCCACATAATAAGCTTTTAAACTATTAAAAAGCATAAAAGTAATGGATATGCAGTCAGTGATATGGTGTATCTTTGTTTCCTTCATTTAAAATTCAGCTTCAGATTTATTTTGAAGAGGTCAGTTTTCTGTATAATCCAAACCTGTTTCTATTTTTTTCAAATGCATTTTTTTCCTCTCTCTTCTCATGCTATCAGCCAAACGGTATGCTTCATTTTTTTTTTTTTTTTTTTTTTTTGTGGTATTTTTTTTTTTTCAAGTAGAGATTAAATTGTTTGGATTGTAATTTAATATCATATTTAAAAATTGATTTGCTTTGTAAAAATAGCTCAGAGTGCCATTACAGATATATTGGCTAGACTGTGACTTTTTGAGATATCACCTGTGGGAGACTAAAATTTGTCTGTACTGAATTTTAAGAATATTGTGCATGCCACTAGACAGAGGTAGAATGCCAGGAGTGTCTAATTGTAGAGAGTTTTAAGGATATATGTTTAATGCAATACAAAATTTTCCTGAGACAGGCATGCAAGCACATCCCAACATGGTCATTCATTCACAAGGGTTACAGGATATATTGGCTGTTTTCTTGCTTTTATTGGAGAGTTTGAGTCAGAAAGTTCATTATCTCAGTCTGAATGATTGATTATTCTAGTATTGGTTTATTAAAGATTAGAAGTCAAAGGGCATGTCATACATTTGTGTTCATTGATCCTTCTCAAATAATTTCTTTGATTGCTTGTTCTTGTCTGATCTTTGTTCTCCACAGTGAGAACTTTTCTGTTCTTTTGTCAGTTGCTATTTCAGATGCCTCTAATCTTAATTTACATGCTTATAGTCAAACAAAGATTTGGAGATCCACCACGCTGGAAAATTAAAGTGAAACTGCATAGCAGTATAGCAGTATGTTTTTGATAAGGGGCGCAAACTGTAGTACTCAAATCCTTTCTTTTCCTATGTACATGTGTATCTTGATCTCAGAAGTGGAATGGTAACTCAGGAGCTCTTCAGCTTAAATTATAAATTACATTACTATGAGTGGAAAACCTGAAAGCCTTGTGTGTGTTTTTTGTTTGATTTTTTCTAAACAAGTTTTACATTCCCTATTTTTTCTCTGGTTTTGACTCTTGATAATGGTAAAAATGCTGGTGATTGATTGTGAAAGGCAATATACTTCTTTTAACCTCTAGTACTGTTTGCTTACTTCCTATGAAAACTGCAGGACAGAACTTCCTGAAATCAAAGAAAATATCAGAAAACAAATAAACTAATTAAAAATAAATAAATAAATCAGGAAATTGAACTACAACATCTACTTACCCTAAAACATTTATATCTTTTCCATATCCGTATAAAAACTACATTATATGTTTAGCATACATACGAGTTTTACATACGAGTGTTTAAAATTCAGTGGACAGGGAGAAAATTCTCAAAAAGAAATGCTGAAAATATAAAATTCATGATAAAGTGTAAAATGTGCCATGTAGTCACTGACATATATGTGGCTACAAGAAATAAGTACAGGTATATATGTACACTTTACACAGGTAATTTATCACCTCGAGTCCATTTGCTTCATTTCATTAATTTTGCTTCATTGATTCCTCCCTTTTTCTTTCATTAAGCATCATTTTACATAGACATCATTATTAGTAGGGGCTCTAATAAAAATAGCAGGTCTTTCAACACTGGTATTGGAAGAGTAGTTTGTTGATTTACTTTACCATGTTTGGGAGGAAAGTCTGGCTAAGAACAGAGGAGATCGTTGTGTTAACATGCACACACAATTTTCCATGAGGCAGACTCTAATAAATGACACCATACCCAAACTGCATGCATTTGTTCTTATTATGTGACTACTTTAAAGAAAGTTGTTTCTCTTTAGTGTATTTTGTATTTGGTTTCAGTTCACTTAGAAACTTCCACAACAGCTGAGCTCTGCTTGGTCCAGTTAATGGTTTAAAAGCTCGAATATGAAACTACTATCTTAAGTTAACTTTCCAAGGTAAATGTGAAACTTCAGTAACATACTAATTTTACATATTTACAGTGTAATGTAAATATACAGTTTCAAAAATATACAAATTACAGAAAATAGTATTCTATAATACACCGAAATTACAGCTCCTAGGATAAAGAATTAGCCTGCACCACCCAAACACAAGGCCTCAGTAACAACACAAGGTCTCAGTAGTCATGACCTGGGTTCACAATCACAGATTCCAAACAGCCCTCTGATATCTTACCAGCTAATTTATAGAGAAAAAGATATATAACCTTTCCACAAAATAAAGATAGCCCATTTTCATACTGGTTATAATTAACAACTACAACATGGTGTAGAAACATGAGCCATGTATCTATGTTCTGTACCTATGGGAGCAGAGTTTTCGTCTGTAATCATAATGATAAAAAGTTTATTTTTTTAGTGCAATAGATTATAAATAACTGAGAAATAAAATAATAAATCCCTTATTTTACTACTGCAATGTCTAGTGGTGGGACTGGCAGTAGGTTGGAGGAAAAAAACACCTTACCATATTAGAATACACATCTGCCAGATACTTTATTTTCAAACTAAGTAGTTTTTTTATGCAGTATATCTGTACTTTCCATAGGTCATGAAAAGTAGAAAATAACATATCTTTACAAAAATGGTAAGGCACAGCATGATATATATAGTTCAGATTTTTCTTCATGAACTATGTGGCTTGAGTTTATATTACTTTAATCAGTTTATAATATAAATTCAAAAAAACATTTAGTAGTGAAAAAAGATGGACTATTTTAATACACTGCAAAGAAAGTATATTTTTATTTGCAAATAGTTCTTAGATTCTCACAATGACTACTTAAATCCTGATTCTAGCAACTTGTGAGGTGTACAAAAGTGCTTTTACCTATTGCTTTTAAGAAGTTTCTTTTTATACTTATGGAGGTATTAATATGTGTCACATTGTGCTATTGCTCATTCACTGTGATCAAGTACAGTGTTTGATGTAGCTGATCCATCTCCCAGATGTGAACCTGGGAAGTAATACAGAAAGATTCTGAATGCAGAATCTTATTTGGGTTCTAATTTACTCAACTGTTTACTTTGGAAGCCTGTAACTATAGCATTTGAAAAACAAGGGCTTCGTTGCATGCTCAAATCAACAGCTAGTTATTTATAATTATCAATCAATATCTATCACAGCACTACAGAATTCTGTGTTTATACCCCCACAACTGTCTTCAGGTGAGAATTTGTGTCGAGACTTTTCCGGAGCATCTTGTGTATCTAAATAATGAGCAACTCTGCTAGTACATTCAGTAACAGAGAAAATAATTTAATTCCTGGTTAACTTTTTATCTTTTAAAGTATCTTCCAGTAGTTTGCCTCAGCAGGAGGTTGCCCTACCAGTAGTGGGTTGCCTTAGTAGTTACTATGAGGAAAAGTAAGTGTTCGAAGTATATAAAGACATTTCAAGGTTGTTTCCTTGGGAAGATTTAAAAATAAATATATACAAATAAATCACGGGTCTATAAACCTTTCAAGATGGTGGCAATTATTCAATCAGTTTCCAAACAATATTCCTGAAATAACCATAGCAAAAGTTTACTTTTATCTCCAGCTACAGTACATTTATGACAAGATGCCAACATACGCAGTGAAACTTGCATTATATCTGCTGCTAGAGGGTTGAACAAACTTGACAGTCCTGAGAGAATTATAAGTACTTTATGATGACAACCTAGTGAAGAAAAAAATGGCTTGACTGTGAACAAAACACAACAAATACAAGGCAGCTAGCAGACAAAGTATATGTAAAGCAAGATTCACAGAGGATGAGCCTGATGCCTAAAAGTAAAGAGAAGTCTATCTCTCTAGGGGGGTTGTTGAGTGTTTTGTGTTTTTTTTTTTTTTTTTTTTTTTTTTTTTTTTTTTTTAGCTGAGTATCGGTTAAGGCCCTTAAATCCTCTGTTGCTAAACGAAATAAAAATCTCTTAGTATTTAATAGCTCTGAATTTTAATTTCTTTGCTATCTCTGCATGCCAAGTAATTGAAATACATACACAATTTTTATCTCCTAGATCCTAAATATAGAGGGAAACAAGTTCCAATTATCAGATTGCTTTCTGGTTTTACTTAGTTGGCAGGAAGAAACCAGGAAAAATGTCTGTAATTAATACTTTTGAATACTCTTCATTGTTTTTGCTTTGCTTCACAGTCCTTTTATTTCAGTGTAGTAAATCATCAAATTAGATTTATATTGTATTTTATTGTATTTAAAAGATGAAATGGAGTTTGAGAGGTTCCTCAGTTCTTCTGAGTTTCCTTTTTTGTTTTATCCTTCAGTGTCTGTTTTGGCATCTGACCTGTTCTCTTCAATCTCCTAATTTTTATAGAATTTTGTTAATGAAGTGTGTACGACATTGCTTGGGAAAAACATGCCACAGTGATTTGTCTTTATTTTTAAAGTGTGTTTGATTCCATCTACCAGCTGCAAGCCCTTTTTCACAAAAGAATCTGATTACCAAGTGTGATTAAAATGAATTTTTCTTTATATGGGAAACTGTTTTTCCCAACTGTGAATCTGACAAGCACATGTTTTCCCGAGTATCAGTGTAATACTTGAAGTTGTAAAGACACAATCATCGCAAGACTTTTTATTTACTATTGTTCAATACAAACTGTATACAGTGAAAGAAACTAATGAGGTCTTTGATAATCAATTCTTATCAGAAATGTCTTGGGCAGAAAGTGTTTGTTCAATTATCATCAGTTGTTCGGTAGCTGTACACATAGGCTTTTTTCATCTAAAAGTGCTGATTTTATCTTTACAAAAGATGAAGTTACATTTGCGAGCCTAAAATTTACACTGTTTCTACTTGGACTGCTTTATTGACAACTGGTATTTTATCTTGCACATTTTAACATCTAAGTACTGTCACATAACTAATGAAGTAAATCTTTGGAAGGAAATTCAAAGGTAAGAAAGCCAGGCAATTTACGTGTAGATGTTTAGGGGATTTGAAGACAGGATATTTGTATGTAAGGAGTTGGTGAGAATAGAAGAGCAGATAATGGGTAGAATAGCCTGGCTGGGGAACATAGGGAAATAATGCTTCCAAATTTGGAATAAAATGGAAAATGTTCCTGGCTGTTGAAGAGAGGGAAGGCAAGACAGACTGTTAATGTAACCAGTGGCATATAAATATTGGCTCTATCTTTTATAAGTGACGAGTTGGAGGCTGAGCACTTCGGGAAGCTGAGGCATTGATCCATTTGTATTTTTGGATCTCCTTCCATTTTCACTGTTTGTATCCTCAGAAATCAAGAGCCTCAGCAGGGGCTGGGTGGGGTGGGAATACTAAAACGGAAAAAGCAACTTTGCCATATAATACAGGTGTTCACAACAGAGTATCTATATATTTAGAGGTGGTTGTTTTTTGTTTGGTTTGTTTTGTTTTTGTTTTTTAACTTTCCTAGATATAGAACAGTCAAAATTCCCAGAATTGTCTTGAGTTGACAGGACAAGTCAGTCAGTAAAGAATAGTTATCCCTTTGATTTAAGAATGGCAGAGTAAAGGGAAGCCTTTGAGTGGTTTTATACGTAGTGTTCCCCACCATATAAAATTATATTTTTCTCATTTAACGATGTTGCTGTATTTAGAGCTATCTTGAGTACAACCATATGAAGCTGACTGTAAACTGGTTTCTCTTTTCTAAAATTTATATTCATAAGCTGTGTATTTTTGCAAGGTTTTACATTCATAACCTTTCTGAATTCCAGGAGTGATATAATTGAACTGTACATTAATTCTAGGTGATAGTGAGAAATAACTTGATTATATTAAAGTAAGTTTCAGCTGAATGGTTTTAAAGAGAGGTAAGATGAGACTGTTGGGGAATCATGGAAAAGTTGCATCCAATATCTGGGTGCAAACTCCTTGCTCACTGCTTTGAAGGAGAGAGAGGTTTGGGATACGCTGCATCATACCCCCCAGAAAGAGGTGTTAGGATTTCATCTGTTGTGAAATCACTGTTTTTTACATAAAGCACATTATATTCTCCAAATATTAAGATAGGGGAAAAGGTAGGAAAGGGAAGAAAATTATTGACATCCGTGGACTTGCATTGGTTTAGAAAACACCTCACTTTTAGAAAAGGCGGAACTATATATAGCCCAATTCAGGGCATCTTAAATATGTCTGTGGTTAGTCAGAGGAAGGCAGTGTGGGCTAACTGACTAGTTGATGTGGGCTAAGGGGCTCCTCATCGGTCTGTCTATGTCTGTCATTTGCTTTCCATGTGGAGCCTTTGCTACTGAACAAGCGGCATTCATGATCTGTGCTCAACAAGAGAAACAAACAAAAACTCAATAATTGTCTGAGTGTGCCTGAACCGGAGGACAGGCACAAAGCAACTGTTGCACCTGGAATGCTGATGAAAGCTGCTTTGCTGTAAATTTTTGACTTTGATTTCAGAATTTTTCTTGAAGAGGTCAGAAGCACGTGTGCGTCCCTGCACATGGTGACAGTGTGGAAACGGCAAACAGTCTCCCTAAAAGCTGTGGTGGGCTCTTGACATTGTGAGATAGGGAAGAGTTGATTTAAATGCGAAAGGTGGCTATTGCTGCCAGCCAGCGTCACGACCCTCAGCGAGACAAGCGCTCCGACAACGATCGCATAGCGCCATCTTGTGATGGCGTGCGGAAGGCGGAAGGCCCGAGCTGCTAGGAGGGGCCGCGCTGCGGCAGGGCAGGGCCGAGCCTTCGCTGACTGGAAAAAGCTCTGGCAAGCAACGCAATTTCAAACCTGCAACGAGCATATCCTATGTAGAAAATAGGATATGAGCTTGTTGATAAAATCACGTGTTACTGCACAGATTGCAGGAATGCTGTTACAGTTCTGATGCATTTTGGTTGTAGGCTATTTCATCTTTGGTTACTGCAATTCTAAGACGTGTAGCACTAATCATTTGAGACTTTTACCCAAGAAATGAAAAATGATCCTCTCTTTTTGTCTATGATATTTTTCTTCATATTTTCTGTGTTGCTTTTAGCATCACAAAATTTTTTCTGGGCAATATATTTGGCAGTACATCAGAGGGAAAAAGCAATATTTTTGTAACAATCTGTTTTGCAATAAAATATAGAGATGCTTATGATGGTTGAAAATGATGTGGCTAAAGGGGAGCAGTTTTATAAGTATTACAGAAAACTAGGACTAAAACCAGAAAATGCTTAAAGTTTCTCAGGCAGCTTCAAATACATACTAACTGTAAACGGTAGGAAATCATGAAGTTCAGAGGAAAGGTATATTTCCAGAAGAAAAGAGAAAAGTTGTTTAGAGACCAAGGCCAGTGTTATTTTGATAATATACACATGTCAGTCATATAATTGTTCAGAGGCATGTGTTCGTTTTCAAAGCAAGGAAAACAGAGGAGTTTTTTGAGATGACTTGCGTTAAAGTTAGATGGAGTTCTGTTGATTGTTGTGACTTTTACCAGTTGTTGTAATTTACTGGAAAATTCTCAATTTCTGATGTGAGATTTGTTCACAGAAAGGGACAGTCTCCTTTTCCCAGAAAATTGCTAGGTTCATCTGTGGAACAGAAGATAAAGCAATAACCTGGTAACAGAACATTCATCTGACAATTCAAAGGCACTCTGATTTATTACACCATGTAGGTGCCAAGGTTGCTTTTTTGTTTGTTTACTTTTCTGTATTTTTGTTGTTGTTTATGTCTACATCTAATGAGGAAGAAAATGTGAGTATTTTACACTGGGACTCATGCTTGAGTACACATTCTTTAACAGTTACGGCCATGTCCTTCAAAGGGTGGCTGTATGCAGCCTCCAACCCTTGTCAGCATTTCTGTCAACAGTCTCCAGGCTCTGCAGCCTGGCACCATCCAACTGACAGTCGTTCCCCCCCAAACACACACACACGCAGAGCAAAATGATTTAGCTTGGTTTAAACAGTAGAACTTTCCCAACCTTGACCATTTTTAATGGGTCTGAGAGACTGCTTCTCCAATGGATCAGAGAATGCTGCCTAAATTATACCCATCACTGAATGGTCAGCTGGGAAGAAAAAAAGTCATCATGTAATAGCCATGTGCACAAATAAGCATGTAGAAAGAGATAGTTAGCCTCGCCATCTTCCTTGATTCCCTTGGAGGAAATCAGCCTGCCCACTCCTTACAGGCATGCACAGTCAATTGTTTCCTTTCATGTTAAAGGATTTTTTTGTCATTCTTTAACCAATTCAGCATGTACAGTAGAAAAGATGGATTGGTAAGTTTCTCAAACAGGAAGGCAGAAAAAAGGAGATGGCAGCATGAGTAGTTGACTTGTAGCTCAAGTAAGCTTCAAAGTTCTGTGCGTCTTGCTGGATTAGTGAAGGTACTGTCTGGCTGAAAAACAGACCGGCTGACTGCTAACGTTGATGTTTGGATAAAAGGGCCCAAATCTTTCCTTTAATGTATTTCTTCCTATGTGTCATCAGGGGAATCATGTTGTTTGTTTGTTTGTTTGTTTGTTTTTCTATGCCAGTTGTAAATAGCACAGCACTGCTAAGTAGTATAGTACTGCTTTCCTGCTCTATAGATTTATTAGGAAGATGAATGTTTCAGTAATAGTTACATTACTGGAAGTAGTAGTATTACTAAAGTAATGTTACTAATTAGCTAACCAAGATAGATTGAGCAGACTCTCTTAGGTAAACAGAATTTTGGAAAACGTTCTCAGTGGCAGGTTTGAAAAAAATGCACAAACCTTCCTTTATGATGCCTACAATTACACTGCAGAATTCACCAAGAACAAATGTCCAGTAAATTAACAAAGGTAGGTTCATCAGTAACTGTAAATCACAATGATGTTTAGTAATTAAGGAGGTGTCCATATGCCTGACTGTAATAAACCGAGAAGTTGTTTCAAGGAGGAAACTTTTATGTGCTAGCTGGTTCTTTACTTAAATATCTGATACTGGTTGATAGAGATAGTGAATGATAGTGGATAAGATGAACCTTCAGTCTTTCCCAGAACTGATTTAACATAAGAAATAGCATCCCTGTTTCCCATACATTGCAACGTATAAAATATGTTGCTGCTTCAGTTCATGTAGATGTTATCACCTGGTCCAAGTAGCAAAAATGTGTTTTAAGGGCCAGGGTTTAAAAAACAAACAAGCAGTGATTGATGCAAAACAGGCAAATAATCATTCTACCAGTGAGAGTCAGAAGGCGCAGAGCTGGACAAGTTCTGAGGCTAGAGAGGGCTCCTTCCCGTGCCCTGCTGGCAAGCCAGCTGTGCCTGCAGCTGTCAGGGTGCCTAATAAGCAAAGATGCTACATAACTATTACACCTACTCATGGCTGGAGAAACAGAGGAAATATAAAGGGATGACACCGCTTCAGAGTATCTCTAATGTTCTCTCTCACCTAATAATGTCTAGATGTCACCAAATTCTCTCCAGTTTGTTTTTCTTCCATCTTCCTGTTAAGTTTCCAATTTCCTCTTGTTAATTGCTAGCTTCCTTTCACATGGCTTTCTACTGCTGTACAAACACTATGGAAGAAAAGAACTAAAACTTTAGTACTAAAAACACTGAGGAACTACTTTCTCTAGAAAATTAATTTGTCCCATTTTATTGCTTGAATTCAGACTTTATTTTGACTTATTTTTTTTATATTTACCACTGAGGATTTTAAGGTCATGATGATCCTTGTCATCATTTAATACTAAAATAAATTGTTTTGAAAATAATTCAGGATGTGTGTTATATTGCCCTTATTCTATACAAGTTGAACGGAATTCTTCTATCAGCAGCTAGAGAGAGAGAGATTCTTTATTCCTTCAGCTTGCCATGGTGCCTTCACAACAAGCTTCTCAATATCTTCTCTTCAGACAATGCTTGAAACTTGAGTTTTCGTTTAAGGAGAAGGAGATGCAGAATTGGTTCTCTGAATATGGCTTTTGACTCTGTTCTTCCCCAAGCTCATCACTTTGTTACATTTAAATTGCTCTGACTTTTCTGTTTCATACCTTTCCCATGTTTCCCTCTTTTCCCTCACCTGTATTTGTCTTTGTGTTGTTTCTAGAACGAGATAGTCTAATCACTTCTGTAACAAGGCCGTGGTAACTAGGATGCTTTCTAAATTTTAAATTTAAGACTATGTTCAAAAAAATAAATAAAAAATTAGTGAGATTATCTCATTATGTCACATGCCTACAGATATTAGCGTACTGTTTCAGTAGTTCTGGTTCATTGTAGGAATAGCTATTGAATTTATCAAACTGATAAATGTAGCTGTGTGCTACAAGCTAAATGAATGCTACATTTTTTTCTATTCCATTTTTTTTTTACAATATAGAAACCTATTTTTAAAATACAGACTGTCTCTAGAGACAGTCAAGATCTATAGAAAATGTAATTTTCTTCTAACACTCTTTTTGAGACATTATTAAAATATGGAAACGGCAGTATACTTAAAGAATAGTTTAAGGGGAATGTTTATGCCTAGTTTTTTTCCTACATGTCTCAGACCTTGTTTACTGATAATTTTTTTAATAAAATTTGCAGGCAAGCCATGCAATTCTCAGAGGTTGGCTCCATGAATTTGTGTTAAGATGCTCACCCACAGCTTCTTTTCTTCAATACTGACCACTTTGATGCTCAGGTCTTCATTTTCATTCCTTGCAATAGACTTCATTAGGTTTTTGGATATGTATTGATATTTTATGAACTACCTGAGGACTCATTCATGCTCTCTCTTACTTGGTATTTAGTGTCTTCTTGTACCCCAAACTTCAAATTACATGTGAAGACTTTATGAGAGACACCCATTTGTATTGCTAGTTTAACATACTCAACTTTGATGTGCCCATTGCACATATTTTGACATATGTTGACACATTCTTTGGATAATTTGTGCTCCTTTTTGAAATTCTAAAATATCTAAAATATCTATCAGTACTTTCCAAACAAGGTAAGCATAAATGAGGTTACAGTGGTTACTGGAAACAGTGATGTGTAACATCCACCTACGTTGTGCAAGTGTGTCACTACACAGAGTCACTGCCAGCCTACTTGTGTTTCCCTCAGAGTAGTGATTTTACTGGCAAATGAAAATCCCTTTCCCATCTGATGTGAATTCAGCAACTAGTAACCCACTAGCTATTTTAGGGCTTGTCTCCCACCTGTTTGTCTCCTTGGGTTGCTTTTTGATAATGTTATGTCCATCCATCCCCCACCCACCTCACCCTCTGGGAATCAGTTACAAATTCAAAAAAGTCATGAACTACTCACAAGCTACCAATCATGTTGGTAGCTATTTTTGAATCAGAAACAAAAAAGTTGCCTCTAGCTCTTACCTTCCATCTAAGAAGATTTAAATTGTAATTTCTGTGTACCAGGTGCAGTAAGGAGACTTAAGAGAGCATCTTTTTTGCCTTTGGTCTAGAAAAAGACTTCTATGTTTTGTGTTCTTGAAAATGTAAAATGAAAAAAAGTGAAGTAGTTAAAATATAGTCTAAATTTTCTTAGCAGAGAAAGTTACGTTTATTTGGATGTAGCATGCTTTATATAAACATAATTCTAATTATTTTTTAAGTTAAAAATGTTTTTTTCTTTAAATAAATATGTATATGTTTTCCTTTTTAGAAGTGTTCAGTAGGATAAATACTATACACTTTTTAAAATACCATATTGCTGAATTTTGGAAAAAAAAAAAAAACATTCAGGAAATTTAGTCTACATCTACAGAGAATTTTCATTTCTGTCCTGTATTTTCCGATACTCACAAAATAATGACATAACGGACACTAAAGTAGATACTGTCCAAATAGTGTGATTTACAGCATAGAATGTTACATACATTCCTTTTCTAAAATACACTCTCAGCTTTTGAAATGACCAGAAACAAAATTACAGTCAAAAAAATAAAATAAAAAAATCAAGATTTTCATTAAAAATTGGCACACAAAAAGGAAACCTCATGTATGTGGAATATTCCTTCATAATTTCAGATTAAACGTAAGCATGTTTATATTAATGGTGTATACTGTTACACAGTGTACGTGTTTTTCTTACCATATTTCCTCTGTACATTATAGAAAGCTGGTAATCTTCAGCTGAGGTCAAAGATTTTCATATCAATATGATATAAAAATTCAGTTTTGTGAGATATATTCAAGGAATGTAATTATATGATTTTTTAAAATGTAATGCATGGTGATTATTCCAAGAATAGCCAAATTAGTTTAACATAATACTAACAGATGGTTAGTGGGCAAAGACAAATCCATGAATAACCTGACATACTGTGATTGGAATTAAAATATCACATACAAATGCACGGTGAAAATGATTGTAATTATATTAGCATTGTGTTTTGATGAGAGTTCTTCCTGTTGGCACATGCTTAAGAAAACAAAGATACCTTAGGCCTACTAATTCTTACCTTGCACAATGCAATTGAATATCTGCTAAAAGGGGGTATTTTGTCATATTATTAGTTGAATAGCCAACATATTCTATGCTTCTCTTTGATTTATTATATAATTGTTTCAAAGTTAATTTAGTAATCTGATTTCTGAATATAGAAATGAAGTTTCTTCTGCAGAGAATATTCTGTTGCCAATGATATTTATGGACCAGTATTTCCTTCTGTGCAATTCTGTTGAAGGTGTTTCTCTTTTATTCATTTTCTTAAAATATAAAATCTCTTTTTATAAATGTTAACATTACTGCTAACATAGAAGAGAAAGTTTTATGAAATCTTAGACATCCATGTATCACTTTACTACTGCATTTTATAAATAACATAAACTTTTGTAACAAAACTCAACCATTTAAACATATTATTTAATTTTTAAGTATTAGGCATAAAAAATAGTTAACTTTTGCAAAATTCTCTGATTTTTGCAATGCAGGAAGACTCTGGTTCTGTACTTTAACAGTACAATGGCCCCAAATAAATATTCTCTATAATGGAGGGCTACAAGGATGTGTAGAGTCCTTCTGGAAATGTTTCTTCTCTTCCTGACTCAGTCTTCATGAAACTTCACTCAGGGTTTAGTTTCACAATATTGTAGTCATCAGGGCAGCTTCACAACAACAACACATGCTCCAGCCCTTCCAATATTGACAGGAACTTCCTTTAAAAAAATAAAAAAAAATAAAAACATTTTTAGTAGACTGTTATGGACAGGACTAGAAGAAATTACTTGTAGATTAAAAGGAAAACAATTTCTTTATTCAAGCTAATGTACTGCTAGAAAATTAGATTTAACTGGAACTGTGGAAACAATTTGAGGTTGTGGAAAAAAAAAAAAAAAAAAAGCAGCTGCTGAGGGTTATTGGAGG
Organism: Anas acuta; assembly: GCF_963932015.1. NCBI lineage: Eukaryota > Metazoa > Chordata > Aves > Anseriformes > Anatidae > Anas > Anas acuta. Next base: position 18,293,680 of record NC_088991.1, read on the forward strand.
GTAGGCTGGTGGTGTTTCTTTTAGCTGTTGTAAAAGACTTTCATATCCTTTGGCCCTACCTAGGTACAGAAGGATCTTGACAGTTCTAATGTTTTCTCTTAATCTCAATATCTCAATGGTGATGGTCATAAATAAGAAAACTTGGAAGTGTGTCCAGTAGAGGGCATTGCTGGCAAAGGCATTCCATCCTTTGTTACAAAATGATTTGTATAACCTGGTTTATTTACCCGTGTATTATTATCTCCATTGTATCTGAAAACTTCTATACAGTTATTTAACAGGGGAGGCAAGTAATATGTTATACCTGCCAAACTATGGTATTACTGCATCCTAATATATGACATTTTTCACAAAACCAGTAATAATTTTGCAACATAATAATTTTTGCTTTGTCCATTATTCAGATAGAATTCTTTCTATTTTTAATTACCTCTGTCCACTCATTATTTTGAGCATCATAGGACTCCACAGTATCCAGGTATGTGTGGCCATCGTAGCCCCCAACAGCATATAATCTGTCACCCAGAGGACAAATTCCAACAGCATCCCGAGGCACACTCAAGGGGGCCACTGTTGTCCAAGCATCTGTTTTAGGGTCATACCTAGAACGTTTTATGATCAAAATGAGAAAAATATATTGTAGAAATGTGTTATTATATTTCAGATTTATATAACTGATAAATAGTTTTCTCCTGTTTTGTTTAGATTACACTATGAAATAGAGAATTACGAGTAACTATTTTATTTAGCCGCTAGAGGGATCTTCAAACTCACTAAACGTGCCCCTATTTTCACTTTATGGTTACAGACTACATTTCTATCAGATTAAACAATCACTGTTTTGAACGTAAATGAAGCCTGAGGGAATGATAGCACAGCAGCAAAGTTAATTTCAGTGTATTTTTTTTAAATTTCTCTGTAAAGATTTTTTCAAATAGAAGGGAGAGCAAGGAGGAATTTGCATCTGGGAGTTAATGGAAATCAATTCTTCTGCTCAAAATATTATTCTTAAAAGCATAATATGTTTTGCAAGCATAATAATAATAACAATAAGCTCAAATTTTGAAGAGATTTCACTTGCTGTAATAAATTATTTATTTTACATTCCAGGAAGTATAAAATAAACACAAATGCTTACCTTTCTACACAGTCAGAAAGTCGAGAACAGTGGTTGGAAGCAGGTGCATCATGACCTCCTACAGCATATAAAAAGCCATTGTATGTTGCAACACCAACACCCCCTCTTCGCTTTGACATTGGAGCACATAGACTCCACTTGTTCGTGTGCGGATCAAAACATTCCATTGATTTTAAGCAGGAGCTCCCATCTCGTCCACCAACAGCATATAGTCTGGGACAATTATCCATGGGAAAATGAAAAATTTTGGTCATTTTAATAAAAATTACATTTGTAAACTTCATTCTGACCACTTTAGTGTTCCCATAATTCCCACTATTTGCTCTCTGACCACTATGCTCTGGTAACTTTCTTTGCACAGTGAGTTTTGCATGCTGCATGAAAGAAGTCTTCTTCATTTTGCAATATAGTTTCAAGCAGTCACATTGGAAGATTAAAAAATGCATATCATATCAACTTATTTAACTGTTAAGCTATAGACGGAATTTAATAGAAAGGTGCTACATATATTTAAATATCAGGTTACAAAGTATTTGATATCTCAGTATGTCATTAGGCAATCTTCCTCTACTATAAATACATTAAAAAAAATCAGTAATTTCATATATATCAAAAACATATGTCAAAATACATCAAATATATTTTCTTCAGTGCTTGTATTTAAGAAAATCTGTGGAACAGAATTTACCATACAGATATGTCCTTCTGTCTGTTTAGCATAAAGGCACTTGGCAAACAACTCGAGATTCAAGTCAGTTGTTGTTGAGACAACATATAAGAATAAATGGTGTAACTTCACCATTAAGAACAAGGTTGTAGCTTTTTGTGAAAGAATTTTACAAAGTCTGACTTTTTTATTAATTTTTATTTATTTTTGTTTCAAACTAGCTGGATGCCTCTAGACTGTGATATCACACATGCTGGATGTAATAGTAGATGTATTTAAATGTTGAATGTGCCAATAGCTTAGGTTGCTTTCACACCCTGGCTGTTACTTAATGCCATGAAATTGAGTTTGCTTAGTGCAACTAATTAGAGATCTAGGGAATACTTTAGCTTGTCCAGAGTATGTCACCCAAAACCAATCAGTTGAATTGTGCTTGAGTTGTGTGACTCTTGCTCCACTGACTGGGAGAAATTTTAGATTGTTCTGATATAGAATTTCAGCAAGAAAAATCTTGACTTTTACAGCAATACAAAATGTTTAGCCCTCTCTTCTAACATTTGTGAATTGAACACAGACTTGAGTTTTGTTGTACAGTTTGTTGCTTGGCCCATAAAAAATAAAAATAAAAATTCAGAACTTGATTTATTTTTTTTTAACATCAGGCTCTTAGATGCTGTCTTCTTGTTTACACAGCTTTCACAGAGAGAGGAAATCACTAACTATATGAGTAGATTGGTTGGGATTTTTTGTTTCCCTTAAAGTACCCAGAAACATCTAAAAAATCTTTTTCCATTCTACAAGAAGATGAACAAATATTCCTTTATTGACTAATGCTTTTAGTAGACCATTTATTGGTCAGAAATGTTGCTCCACTGAAATTCTAAGTCTTTTCTGGTGGGATTGAATAGAAAAATATGGCATGACTTAAGGGAACAGGAAAAAGAGAAGCATTCTTCTCAGTTAGATCGCAGCAGTAGCGCTGAATGATGGACATTTGATCTCGGCTCATCCTGGTATGCCGGAGATTACATCACTAGACTAACAGACGTGATTTAAGCCGGGCTGGAGACAGCATGTATCAGGCTGATTGAGAACAGAGTCAGAATCGGGCTGGATTTCCTCTTTGACAAAGTGGTTTCCTGCATGTCCCTGTGGAAGGTACCAACAGGAGTTTCTGGTGAAGTTTATGCTGAGAACATTTCCTGAGATACAACAGGGACTTGAACAGACAGTTCTGCCTCTTAGAATTTTTAGGTAATGTTTAAAATCATGTTCTGTTTGAATGCAAAAATCCTGGCTTGTATGTGAAAATTTACATTTGCGAATATCTGCTTCCTAACATCTTTATTTCTACTCTTTCTCTCTCATAAGTCACCAGCATTCAAGAAGTGAACAGGAAAGATAGTGATAAGGTTTCAGAATAAGTGCAATTTTCTGCCTACATCTGTCTGTAATGTTCCCATCCCCTACGAACCATCACTGCTAAGATTCTTCCTTCCCCAGAGTTCATTAAGAAGGAAGTTTGGCTCAAGTCATGCTTTCCAACATACCAAATGGGGGCCTCTTATCAGTCTTTAATATTTCCAGCACCAGCCTAATTTGCTGAAGAAGTTAAAGTTCTTTCAAATGATGCTTCCTTAGACATTTAAAAATGTAAAAGTAAACCTGGAATATTTTTTCAAGATAGTTTATCAATATCACCCATAAGTTATATTCCAGGAAAAATTCTGTTGTACATCTGTAATATACTCAAATTGCTGGAACTTGAAGTGGCTGAAATATGTTTATAACATGACTGAAAGTTTGAAAACAATTAACCACACAACAGAGAAAAAGCTTTTTCTTATTTTTGTGCATTATGTTTTCTCTTTGTTTTCTTGAGGTGTTTGATTAGTTTAAGAGTGAAAAGAAAACATAAGAAACTGGATTTCCAAGGCAGGAAGCAAAGAAAAAAACAGTTTTTCCTGTTGACATACTTGCTATTTAATGCTGCAACCCCTACAGTGCTTCTGGGCGTTGACATGCTAGCAACGTAATTCCATTGCCGTGCTTGAGGGTCCCATCTTTCTACAGTATTAAGGTAACTCCATCCATCATGGCCACCAACAGCATACATTGGTCCTTCAAGCATTGCTACTCCTTAAAAGATAGAATTAGGAATGGATTACATTATCTAATAATTACACTGATCAATAAAGTGTTAACTCCATACTTTAATTCCCTGTATACAGATAAGCAATTTCAGCTAGTATTAAACTATCTAAAAGCAGCCTTGTCATTTAGCAGAATAAATAAGTATAAACAAAATACTTTATATACAGTATTTTTCAGAATAAGCATTATCTTTTGCCTGAAGATCAGAAGAAAGTTGTTTCAGTTCTGATGTTCTCAGAATTTTCTCTCTTCCAATTCTGTTGACCTTGTTCTGAATGGAGTTTGAGCCCCTACTCAGAAATAATAGAAATAATGCTATTCTATCAAAGAAAAACAAAGATTGAGCCAGGCAATGAAAAAAAAAAAAAAAAAAAAAAAAAAAAAAAGATGTCCAACATAACTACATATCCCTTACTCTGATCTGAAGCTCTGTAATCCTGTCAGCATGAAGCCCGTGCAGTGCGGGTGGGTAGCTGGCTGGCCTTACAGGCTACAGTACCATAACATTTTAATGCCTCTAAGTGGAACTCACTTTGGGATAAGAGTAGGCTTGTATTTGTTGGCCTTGAGGGACAAGAGAGTGAGCTTGGCTCTCTCTGCAAAGCTGTCTGTGGACATATCCTGTGTTACTGCCCTTTTCTCAGCAAGAAGGGGTTTGGTGCCTTCCCTTTGCTAAGCTGCTGCTTTTGCTGTCGTTTCCTTACTTTGTTAGGTAAGGCAAAATGTTTGAATCTGTCTGCTTAAAAGTTGTCTGAATACAATTTTTCAGCCTTAAGTATACATGGCCTGATTTTTTTTTTTTTTTCAAATGTGCTACTCTCCACAAAATCACACTGAAACCAATAAGCGCAAGGCAGCTTTGCAAATTGAACTGATAAATAGAAGACTATCTTTGGGCACTCATTTTACTGCTGCAACCTACTTGTTGGGTAGAATTATGCCCCTGCAGCTGGTAATTATAAAGACTACAGTCTGTTTTGTCTTTTTTTTTTTTTCCATTTACTACTTACTCCTATTTGTTTTTATTAATTTGACAGACCTATTGGAAAGAACTCAACACTATAATTTATCCCCTAAGTGGTGGAGAAGGTACTATAGGCCACAAACTAAGGTTTATCAAATAACTGGATCAGTCTTCTTGTGTTATTCATTAAAATAAAAATATTCTATGTCATTTGAACTTACTATAACGATTTTGAGCCAATACCTTTTTCTATTAATGTAAATGAAGCCGGCCTTTCTCATAAGATTTGTGCAAATAAATCATTCAGAAATTGTCATATTCCCTCCCATAGTCTCCTTAATGTTAAACTTGTCCTTATTTTTCATTGTTCGAGCAATGCACTTTACATTTCATATACTTTATTCACTGTGAATAATATTAAGGATTACTGGGCAATGAAGACCCATAACTACCAAGCTATGGAAGAGCTCTTTAAAACTCTTGAAATTACAACATTAAAATTAGTGAAGTTGCACTTACTTCCCTACAGCAATATTTTCTTCAATGTGAGTAGTTATCTGATATGATTTTCAGAGATGTTAGGTACCCGTGGGCTTAATTTAGTCATAATTTTCTAAAACTATAAATCAGGCTGTTACTGTATTGCAAGCAGATACCTTCACCACTGAATTAGAAGAGTCAATTATTTTCACCATTTGGAATTTTCTAAAAACAAAATTAACTCTGGAAGTCCAGTGCAAGTTGGGTAAACACTTGCATATGTCACTGTCATAAAATTATGTCACTGTCATAAAATTATGGTAAAGGGCAACTCTGTCTTTGAAAAATAGCTTCTACACATGTTGCTGCATGTTACTGAATGCTTTGAAAGTTATGTCAGCAACATTTGTGTAAATTAATATCATTTGTATGTGATCAAAAGTATTTACAAAGAAGCAGCACCTCTTACCTAAGCCATGTCTGTGTGTTGACATAGGAGGCATTATAGTCCAAACTTTGGTGATAGGGTTGAAACATTCAACAATATTAGAAGTTTTCAGACCATCTCTTCCTCCCACAATATAGAGCTTGTTGTCAATTACTGCAACTCCGAACTGTAATCGTCTACCATTCATGGTTCCAATTTGTATCCAACTATTAGTCCTAAGGTCATATTTTTCAATTGTAGTTGTTCCTGTTGAAGACAGAAGTATTGTACAATGTAAGACAACCATGAACTGATCAGTATCCAGTAGTCAGTAGCTGGTCCATCTCAAAATATTATTCAGCTTCAGAAGATTGAAATTCTGTGTGCGGACTCTTACTGCATCTTTTACTGAGAACTTCAATTACAAAGTGTGAACCTAGTGAGAAAGCTGCATTAATTCCATGCTTATATGATTGTCAAACATATGGGAATAAACCAGGGGCAAGAAGAGGCAGAATTACATGCCAGCTCATTTTTTAACACTGGAAATTTGAAGATAAGTTAAATCTGTTAGTCATTTGAATACCATGAGGATAGTTGGTTTTTGTTTGTTTGTTTTAATTCTTTATGAGTATGGTACCTCACAACTATATACTCTTTAGGCATGCCTGTGCTTAAAACATTAGTGCTATCAAAAACTAAATGTATCCATGAATCTGTCTGTCTTAGGCAGGCATCTTCATGGATAGCTTGGATGTTTTCCTTTTCACAATGGAGACAGGCAGAAGGCTGACTTCTGTGTGAGTAAGCACTTGTTTCCTACAGGTAGCTTCCTTGAGGTTCACCTTTGCAGCAGCTGTGCAATAAATGCTTGTCTGCTGTAATACAGAAGCTGTATTTTCAATTCTTCCAGGTCACTGAACTTTTAGTAATGTTTTTACTGCAACTAGTTGTAAGGCCCTAACTCCCTGCCATTTAATACTGACACTTTTACATGTGCTGGCTCCTGTCAGTCACTCTGCAGCTGTAATTGGTCCTGTGAGAGCTGATTTAGCACAACGAGGAGATGGCTGAGCAACGACTAAGGTAGGAAGAGGCAATTACCAGTTGCACACACAGTACACACTGGAGCTCAGCTTCAGTTCAGCTGAAGGCAACCAGATGAGAAAAACAGAGATGATTTCCTGCCTGTTCCTTGACTGGGATTTGAGACTAGAGAAGTAGTATTTTGAGAATTACAATAGGCGGTTTGTGGATAAATAGTTTCTAACAGCAAAACAACCATGCAGTAATGCAGAGAAGAAAGGTAGCGTTTGCTTTAGAGAAGTTTTTACAAGTAGAACCTGGTACAGGTCACCTGCTACATTCAACAAGCTTAGTGAAATAAGAGCTTATCTCAATATCTTTTTTTTTTCCCCCCTCTATATGCCTTTCCAAATGCATAGACTGGAAAAAAATTACCACATCTACCAGCAATAAATTAAAAAAAAAAAATCTACTTTTTCCCTCTTCTGTCTTCTTTCATTCTGCACAAGTGAATTTCTTTTACTTTTTTTTTTTTTTTTCCCTCCATTTTGGTAGTATGTTTGCTCTTCTTTGCTTTGATTCTCTCATTTATTTTATGCTAATATATGAGTGCCCCAAAGTTCTCAGCTTCAAAAGAAATCAAAGAAATAGCTTACATAAGTTTTTTTTTTTTAAAAAAAAAAAAGGCAGGAAAAATACATTAAGGTGTACAGTGTGTTCATACCCTGTAGGCTGCAATTTTTACAGAGGTTTGAAAGTAGGTTTTGAAAGGTAATGTGGTTTAGGCATGTTCACATTTTTCAAAATACTAGCCCAAGAGTGGTTCTTTGATCTTCTCTTGATCATTTGAAGTTGAGGTTTGACTTCATATACCACCTGAGATAAGCACAAAGCCAAACGTGGCACTCTCAGAGAGTTCTTCTTTTCTTAATCACAGAAGGCACAGTATTGCCAGAGGTGGTAGTTACTCCCTTCTCAGAGATGATCTTCTAGTGCTTCGTAGTCTCTTAGGTGCTGTTTCCTTTATCTTGCAATCCAGCACAGGCTCAAGGTATGAGTTAGAGATATAGAGGACAGCAGGGAGGAGAGGAAGTGCTGTTCTTAACCATCAAAAGGCAAAAGTTCAAACAACTGGCTTTATTCCAAGGTAATAAGTAAAAGAGGCACAGGAAGTAGAGATGTTGACTGAAATAGCCCTTTCTTTGTATAACCTTTACTGTGAAGACCTATTAGAAAATTTTATTCTTATTTCTAAGAATAGTGTAGTTTAAAGATAACCTTGAGTTCTTGGTTGATTTATATATTTCATAACAAAAAAAAAAATAAAAATTCAGTAGTGCTAATTAAACTACACTAGTTGCTATGGCTTAACTTCATTTTGGTGAATTGTCATAAGAATTAATGTTTTCTCTTCATGTTGTGATGGTGATGAATGTGTATTTTGTATTTAATTTAATTGCATGGGATAGTAAGGTAGCACTGCAAGATGTCTTATATAGGAAACATTAGTCATCAGCAACTTTTTCCAAACCGTGAAATGGATTAGCTTCTTTGTGAGTCTATTAATAGTAAACTCACACAGCTAAAAGTAATACTGTTCAGCAAGTTGCTAGACTTTAAACTAATTACAGTTCTTTGGCACGAAGCAGTGGATTCCTATGGAAAATAATTTAATATACTTCATAGTAAATAGAATAGTGTCATTTGTAAAGTTGTAAACTGGTTGCAGTTGTGAAAATCAAATCATAAAAAATTGAATACATTTATAACATTTAACTTTCAACTACAAACTTGAAGAAAATTCTATACACAGTCCTGAAAAAAAGATGCACATATTTTGCACTTGTGAAAAAGTGCAAATGTTTTCAATTTAAATTTTGCTTTAACATATTGATAACTCTAGTTTAGAGCTGCTAAATATTCAGTAATGCTTCTTGGTTTTACTTTTCCCTAAAAATTTTTTCCAGCCTTCTAACTTTTGTTAAAAAATGGAGCACACTAGAATAACATTAAATATTTCTTCAAATATTTTGAATGTTATTTTTTTCTTCTGATTTGTAAAGCCAAACTGCATGCAAAAATTCTTAGAAAACTCTGAATTTTAAAATCACCATTCAAATCAAACTTCTTTAGTCTGAACTTCAAGCTGTACGTATATCATTTAGAAACATGATTCCTGCAAGGAAGAACGTCTAAAATGCAAGGTTGTTTTCTATATTTTTTTCCTCTTTTTCATCCTTAAATTGCTGTTTTCCTAATAGAAATCTTTCAAAGATTTTTTTATATTCCCCTTGTGTCTGTAATACAATTAATTAACACAATTAAACAAATATCCAAACTTACCTTTAGTGGCATCCATACCTCCTACAGCATAAAGTGCACCCACTGTAGACTTTCTAGGCTTAGTTCGAGGGCTCTGCATCATGGACCGTCTTTCTGGTAGAAGGTGGTATTTCATAGCCTCCATAAGAAGTTTCTGACACTCTAGGTCGTCTGCAAACATTGGACTATTTTCTAGATCGGCTAGTAACTAAGAAATGAGAAGTGATGATCTTATGTATATCTAAATCATTACAAGTTGTATGTACTTTATCAATTAAAACATTTGTACCTACAGACACTCATTTTCAGTTCACTTCACCCAAGCTTTGCTGTAAATTCTGCTTTAATGCCAGTAAAAAAGCATAAAGATAGTAACTAACTAAATGTTTAAATGTGAGCCTTTTGCTTTTTTTTTTTTTTCCAAAAACATTCTTCTGACTTTTAGAAATGACTTCTGACTTTTAGAAAATTTAAAATTGCAAATGGAAACTGCTCCCTATGAATGTAAATGTCCTTTTGATGTGAGTGCAAGCAAACCTAATGCTAGACATCCCTCATAATATTGGAATATATTAAACAAGGTGTACGTTTAAGAATAAATATATATGGTATTTTGATGCTTAACCCAAAGTTGATTACTTGCAGCTTCACTCATCAATAAAATAAAGGTAGATTCCTGACAGTGTTGTTCCTACTCCTGTTTTTCTGATGAGATAGTCCTCTGTGACACAGATCCAACAGTGTCAGCTTGCTATAAAACAGTATGTCCATCTCTGCCACTTTTTTGATGAACTATCTCTTTCAGTCTGAAAGGACAAGTAATGCCAATGCTCAACAATAATCTAGAGCCCATTGTTTTTGTTTACTTTTTGCAGTAATAAGAGATAAGTATTGTGTCTTATCAGTCCTGCAGTTTGGTAAGTCTAAATAAATGTCTTCACATGATAACAAATTGCTATGTTATTAGAGGACAAAATGCTCCCCAGGAAAGAAACACTCTCCTTTGGAGATACCATTAGACTGCTATGTTTATAAAGGTAGTTGTGAGCCCAATAATTACATTTCTATTGTGCAACTTCTTTTCATCTCTCTTCACAAATAATAAACATACCTATAGAGTTAACAAAATAATTATAATTATTTAAAAAGAAGCCCAAACCAGCACTTTTGTACAGATTTTTTTTTCCTGTCTAACTGATGCTTGAGGCAAGTGTTTCAGTTGTTAGTTAAATCCCCTGTTAGCCCCTCACTTCCATACCTGAGGTGGAAGTAGAGGCAGCCTAATATAAGAAAGAAGCATTCCTAGGTCTCGTTGTCGATTTTGCAAATCATGCCTCACCCACATCATTAGCGCCTGGAATATGGCTTCTTCATCAGGAACATTGATGTCATCGCTAGACAGGAGCTTTGCAATCTCATTAGCAGGGAGTAAAAGAAATTCCTGGTTTTTAATAACTTCTGTGAAGTGTTCCTGAAAAGAAAAAAACAATAAGCTTCAGTACAGTCATGATTTTCACACCTTGAACTAACATTTCCTTACATAGTGTTAAGGCTTTGCATATACTGTATTTCTGTATATTTATACTGTATTTTTTTGCACTAGGGTGTAGGGAAATGTAATACATATTCTAATTATCATTGAATTCCCTTCCATCATTTTAGGGGAAATTTTGTTTTTTCTTTTCTACCTTCCTGTTGTAGAACTGAAGAACAATGATCCTTGTTACCACTACCATGCTGCATCTGTCAGGCTTCTTGTCAGTATATCCCATCAGATTTTGCTACTGGCAGTTTTGTCCATTAATGTGATCTTAATACTTTAGCTTAATAGCAACACAATTTGAAGGTACATGATATATCTTAAGAATGGTAAGTGGGCTTTCAAATTAACTATTTTGTATAGCTTGTGCTACAATCAGATTTCCAAGTTTGGAATTATTTTCAAACCTTGCAGTTCTTTTCTGACAGGCTGTTCCAGGTGTTGACTATATGTCTACATTGTCTACAGCAGAAAATTTAGGGAAATTAAACTTGCTTTTCTAACAATTTTTACAGCAACTTAACAAATTTTATGGCAATTGAAAATTGGACAAGTCCTGAGAAAGGGATCTCAGTCTCTAGTCTGTTGGTGAGAAAAAATGCCAAATCCAGAAATAGACATTAATATAAATAAAAGCATTATTATTCTTAAAAAAAAAATTACATTGTACGGTCCAGTAAAGCAATATTAGAATTGATACTGAAATATAGTTTCAGTCATCATAATTCAGTATGAAGTATGTTTGCTTGTGTTAATTCCAAAGTAAAAAAAAAAAAAAAAAAAAAAAAAAAAAAAAAAAAAAACTATTTTTAAAGTTACAGAGAACTGCATCTTGGAATTTATGTATATATTTGAAATATTAATTTCCATCTATGTACCTGGAAGACATGTATCTTATTTGGAAACCACACTGAAGCAGGGCAGATGAAGAAATTTTAGTAACTGATATTTGTATTATTTATTTTCAGTAGTCTCAGCTTTCTGTAATTCTTCTCAAGAGAATTAAGAATGCACATATAGAAGTATCAGTGATGAAAGGGTATGTTGACTTTATTCTGTTATGCACATCCTGCTTTAATATATTGTGACATTCAGAGAATAAGAACAGGAAGGCCAGTTCACATTTAGTTACAAATATAGCACAAGATGTTTATCAGAACAAGCTCTATCTGCATGAAAAGATCCTAGGCAGGAAACTGTTAATACTTTCCATCAATGGCTGAAGTAATTGAAAGGGAAGGCTTCCATTGTGCTTGTTTTCATTGAATGGATGTGGTGTTTATAGCTGATTGTCTTCTGAAAATGTTTAAATGTTACCAGTTCATTGGGATGGTCTCTATATTTACACTCTGTCTTTATAGTCTTTCCCCAAAGGTACACATTTTGAGGTGGTTGAAGTTGGCATGAATCAAACCAGAATGTTTCCTTTATCCTCTTCCACAACACCTTGTATGTGTGCATTGTTACAATCTCTTGTTTTCAAGAGTCTTTTGAGAATCAGTTCAGGGGGTTAAAAGAATTTTTTCTTTAAGCTTATTTCAAAGAGGTGCAGAGTTTCCTCTTCTGTGTTAGTAGCTGAAAACATGGTAGGTGGTTTTATGACAATGCCAGGTCCTCTTTCATTGCAGCATCCTCAATCTGTGCTGAACACAAGATGCAGGAAGTGGTTCTAGAAGTGGGAATGCTCCCAGCTGTTTTCAGGAAGACTGTGTAAAGCCTTTACGCACAGTACTAATACATTAGATAGTGTTCTTAAAGACCCAACTGTCATTTCTTTAACACACAGACTTAAAAAATAGTAAAAGTCGAATTTCTGGGGAAGACCGAAGCTTTCAAATAATAATACAAAAAAAAAAATAAAATTGAAAAAGGTCCTCTCATTATCTGACATTAATAACTGTATGATTTTATCTCATTTTTGCGGAAATCTGTGGATTTAAAGTGGTTAAAGTTGATAGCCACATGGCTGGGACTGGTGGAACAAAAGAGGCAGCAGAGAGGAGAAGTTCCTGGTTTGGGCTCAGAGCTTATAATGGTATGGAGCAGCAAGGACAATGCTATTATGTAAAGGCTGAGTGAACCTCTATCTCAAATGCCCTTTTTTCAAACTTTCAAATATAAAAGGAATCTAGATAGCTGCTAAACAAACCATTCATTAGTATGACAGGAAGGAGCACAACTGGTGCCCTCATTCTGCACATGCCACTCTCACTTACTTCAGCATGTGGAAGCTCACAATCTCTTGCTGGAATGCTCTCAGCATTACGAAGCCTCTAAACTGGTTTTGACATACTACGCTAATATTTCAAGCATAAATCTGCCATGTGTCTCCTAACGAGTAGTTCTTTTTTTATCTATTTAGCTGTAACAGTTGCTATTCTTTTTATGTTTAAAGATGCTATAGCACATCTTGTTGCCCTGAATATTTATCCCTTGATTTGGTTTCACAGCAAGCTATCTTGCTTCTCTGTTTCCCAAGTTCTGAATATTCATTTCTTGCTTTGAGCCAGAGGAGATTATGCTCCAGTCAAGGATGTGCTTCTTTTTAGCGTTCCAGATCTTTCCCACGCATTCTTTATTTTGTCATTTTTTTGACCTTGAAATCAGCTTTAGATTTTTCTTTGTGTTGAATTAAAAACATATAAATGCACCATTGCTGTTTTCCTTTTGACATTATCCATACTAAGGCATGTTTTTTTTTGCATGGGAAGAAATACATGCAAATCATACTGCAAATTTAAGTTCAATAAGTATGGCAAAATTCTGAAACAGGAAGCAGAACTGAACATTTGGTTTCCTCAATGTGCCCTTCTCTCCTTCCAATAATTCTGTAGTAGTCACAGTTCTTAAATTTCCCTTTGGAGGCTGAGGTGAGCAGAGATGTCCTCAGGTCAGGGACTGTGCAGAGTCGACCCTGCCAGAGCAGGAGGAGCACAGCCACTGTATCACTCTTGGAGAGCACAGCAGCCCCAAGTCCCTCTGCTTCACCAAAGCCCATATATTTTCCAGGAGAGTACTCATGCTCTCTGTTAACATTATAGTCGTAAAGCAGTGAGGTTATTTATCTTACCATAGTGTATGTGTGTGCCACCTTCAAGAGCTCTGTGCAGCCCTGTGCATCTCCAAAAGAGCGAATCCCCAGGCAGTTGGAAGGATGAAGCTGCTTCATGAGGAAATTGCAGCATACCTCAATGACCTGGGATAGCTGGAGAAGACAAGCTGCAGCTAGCAAACTTTCTATAGTGTCTTCTTTTAACTCTAGAATACCTGTGCAATTTACATGTAGGGAAAAAATACAAGTTTTCAGTCATTTTCTTTGTAACTTTATTTACTTGCAAGCTTCCTGGTTTCTATTTTTTCTGCTTCTCTGAAAAAAAAATATTTGAAAAGTGCCCTGTGATTCACAGACTCATTTTCCATTTTTTACTGAAGGAATCTTTAAACTTGTCTTAACAGACTTAAAGGATTTAGTGAATTTTGAATACAGTGATTGGAGCATTTTTAATAGTGTTAGATCTGATTTTACATGAAAAAACATTGAAACAAAGACAAAGATGTGATTAGAGAAAAACCTTTCCCAAAATTCACATATAAATTAATGAAAAATATACTGTAAGTTTTAACTGCACATAAGAACTTTATTATCAATAGTTATAGCTAGGAAATGCCAACAGTAAGTTCATGTGGGAAACCTGATTTTTTCTGTCATATATTGTACATTAAAATTTTAATGAGATGATTATATGATGTGAGAATTTTGTTATGTTCATAGATTGGAAGTTGTTCATTTAAAAAGATCTTATATTCTTGATGCTTGGTGGATACTTTAATTCCCTAATTGATACACAGCATTAAAAACCTACTCTGAAAAAAAATGAACTGACTTTTAATGACTTTTTTATGAATCTTTTTTTTTTTCCCAAAATCGTTCTATCATTCTAATTGCCTCAGAAGCATTAATTTCTCTTCCAGCTTTCTCTGTGAAGGGATGATACACACTATCTCCGTTTAACAGATGGAGAAGGATGGTAAAGAGAGATTATATTCAAAATTAACATCAGAGTAGAACTACAAGAGGTTTCTTGTCCAAAGTTCTGTTCTGATTTACTCCAGTAGAATATGTAAAAAATTCTGAAAGTTATAGCTCTCATCTCCTCTGAAAGTCACATTTATATTTCATTATCTTGAAAGAAAGTAGCCTTCAGTGTAGAAATGTAGCTTGGTTAATATTACTTGAAAATCTATGACACAGGCAGTAGGAAAGTTCAGTTTTCCACAGCAGTTTTAACACAGTCTCATGTCTTCCTGATGCCCCTTGCTTTGGAACTTGAATAATACATTCTAATTTCTGCAAGAAATGAGAAAGGTCTGGCATGGTGCCAAAGCAAGCAATGTTTGCATTTGGTTTTCATTATACCAAACAGTGTGATTACTGAACGAGAGCATAAAGATAAAACATTACATGTTCTTGTAAATAAAGGTTGCAATATAATGTACTTGTATGAAAGAGGGAATCCTCATTTCATGAGCAAATTTACAGTATTTCATAGATTTTATAGACTGGCATTTGTTTTTGTAGCAAATTTGCTTTTGTTCTTGTATATATTTTTGTTTGTTTGTTTTTTACTTAAGTAAACTGAAAGAGTTGAAATTTAATCGAGTAGGATGATTTCTAGATATATATAGATAATAAGCATCCCACCTCTCAGCTTTCTTGTGCTTCTACTAATCTATTTCCTTGGGTAATACATGCTAATTCAATGCTATAAAATCATGGTTTTATGCAAGTTGTACAGAATTCCCTCCTGCCTGTGTTTATCCCCTTGTTTGTACGTACAAACACATAAAGGGCCTATTCTGTGTATAGAAACTTCTGTTTCCAATCTGGGTTGCAGATGGCTTATCTTTCTTGAGATTTGTCTCGTTACACGAGTCAAGATTTATAAACTCCCTGACCTAGCAAGTGAAGTCTTCTATTTTTAACATTCATGCTAATACCCCTATAGCACATATAATGGGGTCTTTGTTAGAATTTAAACGTTACTATTATAATTATTCTAACTCCTTTTAAATTATTATACAAATACTGATATATGGGTGCCATCCCTGGCAATGGCAAGGGGTTGAAACCAGATGATCTTTAAAGGTCCCTTCCAACCCAAACCATCCTATGATTCAACAAAATACCTATAGTATAGAATCATAGAATCATAGAATATCCTGAGTTGGAAGGGACCCTTAAGGATCATCAAGTCCAACTCTTGACACCGCACAGGTCTACCCAAAAGTTCAGACCATGTGACTAAGTGCACAGTCCAATCTCTTCTTAAATTCAGTCAGGCTCGGTGCAGTGACCACTTCCCTGGGGAGCCTGTTCCAATGTGCAACCACTCTCTCTGTGAAGAAACCCCTCCTGATGTCAAGCCTAAACTTCCCCTGCCTCAGCTAGTATGTCTTCCAACCTCCCTGTCTTCATATGGAAATTGTGTTATTCCATTCAAAATTTATATAATAACACAGTGTTTTTGATCTACAGCATTTTTCCCTGTTCACTATAGAGTATGAAAGGAATTTCATGGTTCTCTGACTTCATCTTTTTGGTTATGTGGCTCAACAATTTGGATCCAGCAATATTGGGATAAATGTTGAAAAATGGGAAAAGAAAGCAAGGAATGTATATATACACAGTATTCTGGTACTTTAAAATAAAATATTTGAATTTCATTAGGGTACAATCTCAATAATTTTTCAAGAGAAGATAAGTAAATATATTTAGAATATGGTGGCACTTTCTTATGGCAAAAGTTGTTCTACTCATCATTGATACCATAATCCTGTTTTCTTCTAATTGTTCCTGCTCAAGAACCTTGAGTGAGCCAAATAGGTAACAACCAGGCAGGCCATTTCTATAGCTACCCATGACATGGAAGTTCATACCTCCCTTCCTTGTGTCACCATATGGGGTGAGCAACAGGCAAAATATGTTCTTCTCTCATAAAAATTCCTAAAATAATTTATATCTAGTTAGAGAAAGATGATACCCTACACGCATTTATCACATCTTTTTTTATCTTCTAGAACATGTTATTTTAGCTTCATGTATTCGTACTTATCTTCCTTCAAAACACGGATTATTTTAGTAAAACAGTAATATTTATTCATCTTCTGTAGAGAAAATCTTACATCCTACATGCATGACCTACGCATTTGTTTATGTACTAGTATAAAATGGAAGAAGTGAAAATTATGGATTCATTAAATAGTTTATATCTTCCTTTACAACTGTGATGTGGGTAATGGAGGAAAAATTACCTGTGTAGGCATAGCGAACCAAAGCTTTCAGGGCATCTGGGTCTACTCCTTCCATCTTGATCTCCTCTTGTTTTGCTTCACGCACATCATTAGTAAACATGGCAGCAAAATAATCAGACACTGCACTGAGAACCAACCTTGAAATAGAACCATTTTAGGAGGACTGCAAATTACTTCATAATCTCAATAACAAGCATGAAATTGACGATTAGTATATATTAAATGGTGTGTGCAATAGAAACATTTCCTTTAACATAGAATTTGAGTGATTCAGTGAGCAATAAAGTTAAAAGGTAATTAATAAACTAATTTTTTTCCATAGTGCTGGTTTGGGCAGTTTATCTTCACTGACCTCACTGTAGTTTGACAGCAGCAAGAAAGAAAGATGGCAGCATCTGTGGGTCATATTTGAATCTCTTTAATTCAAAATAATGAATACAAAAATGATCGCATCATTTTATTCCAATCTTAGTTGATGTCCCAATTATAGTAACTGTTTATTCATAACAGGCAGGGTAGGCCTACCTTTTCCTAGTGTTTGGAAATTTCAGACTTTGAAGCCATGTAAACAAAAGTGGAATGTGTACCTGTGAGCTGGAATCTTTTGGTCTCCAACTATGAGAAGAACATCACACAACTGCTTCTGCTGCAGGTAACTTTCCATTTTGCGGAAAGTTTGCTCTGCGTGGTTTGTAGAGTGGAAATACTCATCAGAGCCATTGGCATTCATTCCAAGCAGTGAATTGCTGGTTGTTGATAGCCTGCAAGGGAAAGAGGCAGTGTAATGGCTGCAGTGTTGTAAGCACTGATTATGCTCTTTATATAATTTTAGTTTAAATAGCATTAAAGAAATTTTTCCAATTATAAAGCTCTTATGATCCTCTTATTATGCCTTCTTCAATTTGTTTCTGTTTGAAGTTTGCAAGTTTTCATTTGTAGGCTGCTTATGAATTCTATGGTCAATGAAAGAAAAAAAAAATGTTATACTGAGGTTGTGCTCCTGAGTTTTCTACTTCATATCCAGGATACGTGTTCAGGAGGCATTGTTTGCACAGCATTGCTGTGTAATAAATGCAGATTAGTAAATCATGCACCGACAGGAAACATGAAAAACAAACTTATTTTACTGTGATACTAATATCTAAAATATCTTGAGGTATGATATTTTGGATGTTGTATGTCGTCAGGTCTTATTTCTATTTCTCTCCATACTTTATACTTTAAAATTATATTACTAAACAGTAAGAAATCAGAATACAATTTGAAAACTACCATATAATTGTAGACAAATTACCAAACAAAAAGCTGATGAAATCAGAAAATTATACTGCCTCTAGAACCTGAATGCAAATAACAAACTAATTTCTTGCCTTTTCATGGAAATGTACATTATAATTATACTCCTCCTATTCTGGAATCATCTTAGCATTTATATAATTTTTATGGATATTTGTACAAGATTTCGGTTCTTCTAAAGCATCATTCCTTACTGCCTTTTAATATGGATCATGATGCATATTGAAATCTTTTTGATACCTTCTTAGAAAAGTATATATTTTTATATTAATCTGTTCATAGTAAGATAGTAATTTGTTGATATATCTGTATCACATATCTTGAAAATGCTGTAATCCATGACATTATTTTAGTTATTTTTTTAGGAAAATGTTTTCTCCTTTTACAATATTATTAAAACCTAAAGCACCTCTTTTTTAAATCACAAGACCAGCTAGGAAACAGTGGAAGGTGTTTGACTAAATATACTGATTGTCTTTGATACTGTTAATGCATATGCATAAGTCATTAGGAGCGATAAAATCTCTTCATGAAATTAAAGTATTAAAATCTAGCAGAGTACTAGATTGTGTTACAATGGAACATTTAGTCTAGAAAATACAGAAATTAAAATTGGGTGAATCAGTAATATAATCAGAAAATAGAGATAAATTAGATCATATACTTTCAAAGATCATAAATCATTAAATAGCTAATCAGGATTCAAGGGGAATAATTAGAAATCAAATTATATGTAATCTTGAATTGAGACCAGTAGAGTTTTCTGTCTCCTCTGTGTTACAGGAGAGTTACAGAATGTCAGTGTCTTTCTGAATGGTACAAAAAAAAAAAAAAAGTCAGCATTGGTGTGACCACTGTATGTCTATGTTTTTCCAGGTATATATATATATTTTTTTTCCACCTTAAATTCCATCAATTCAAAGGTCTTTGGATTTTTGTATTGCAATTACTGACATTCCACAGCCTGTTTGCAATATGGCATCTTTGAAGCACTGGTATGTCGAAACCTTCAGATACCCAGTGCGTTTGATGCATTTCAGGTGCACCTGAGTACAGTGTAGTCACTGTGGCGTGGCTCTGCCAGACTCACTGGATGTGTAAGATCATTGACAGTCTGCACAGATGCATGATTTCTGGTATAACTGAGGTTTATCAGTCCTGAGATGTATGCCTACGTGGGAACAGCAGAGCTGATACATTTCAAACGCATTGCACATATGCCCAGTGTGTGTACACGTATTTTTCTCTGGATAATCTGAGATTATATTGATATTAAAAAATACCTTAATATTTTCTAAATAATGCAATAAACTTCCTATCTTTCTTTTGAAGCATTGTTACAATTTCCAATGTTTGTTTTGTTGTTGTTGTTGTTTTTAGAACAAAGGGGCAAACCAAGTTCACCTATAATGTGCGTCCTTTGTAGTTTACAGCTTACAAAAATTAATTTGTCTCAGTGAGTTTAATGACTATACTTTTTGTTTGTTTTTCTTCAATGCTGCATTGAAAATGAAGAAGCTGCAAAATTGGATTATATGCTCATTAGTTTTGCAACAGTTATTTAATGCCAAATATACACTCTGTAACATTTGTGTTTTGCTATTTACATCTTAAGCATTCTTTCATGCTTTCCTGAAATTTATTTAAATATATATATATATATATACTGTGAGATTTGTTATATCCATCTTTAGTACTGCAAAGTACTAAAGTACTGTACTATTACATCTCACTTACACTTGATGTTTGCAGAATTCAACCACAGTAATACTCACCCATCCCTATTGCAAATGGACAGGGCCAGTTTGTGGAAATACATAATTTCCTATAGTGTGTATGCATTTGTGAGCAGAGCAGTCATTTTCATGTTGCAAAGATTTACAAGCTTAAAGTCTAATCATTTTGTTCAGTCCTGGATACTTTTTTTTTTTTCTCATTTCTCATTATATTTGTTTATTCCCCTCCATGGATCACTGATATGCAGACAACTCAAATACTGAGCTTCAAATATATCACTGGGGAGGAAAAAACGCAGTGAACTATATAGAAGACAGAGGTTAAAATATCTTGAAGAAAGAAATCCGTAAAAGTATCATTGAGTCTGATGCTTTCATGTTGAAGTAAAATCAGAGATGCTATGGACTGTAGTACAAAGATAGGTAATCTGTCTGCAGATGTGTTAGTTTGAATATGTCTACTTGTCATATCTTGTTCTAGGAGAACTCAACACATTAAGAGAACTCAAGGTCCATGTAAACCTATTCAGAAGCATTAGAAGACAGAGAAGTGGTTGTTTTCTATAAAATGGGTACAAGTTTAAACAAACAAGATCTGAAGTCTATTAATAATAATATTTATAGTAATAACATTTCCAGAAGTATATTAGTCCTAAGGAACTAAATTTCCAATTAGTCAGGAGGGAAAAATATTACTAAAGAGATTTGAAGAACCAGAAACTCAAGTTGCTTAATGCCATCTTTGTGTTAGTGTTGACTAGGATTCTGAGATGTGTTAACATTATGAACATTAAGAACTTAAGAACTCAGATTAGCCTGGAGAGAATGGAGGTAAATTTATACTTAAATGATTTCTAAGTAACTGAGCTGTATGAATTTCTTCTTGGCTAGAGAGACAATTGAAATAAATTCAGAGTTTTCCCATAAGGATTTGTGAAGGATAATGAAAATACAGTGCTATTCCTTAAAAGAAGAAAAATTAAATTGTCAAGCAGACTGTATAAACTGAAAACTTGAAAAAGTAATCAAAAAATGTTAACTATCTAGATGGTAACAAGGAAATAAATACCAGCCAGCATGGCTGTTCAGAACGAATCATGTCATAGCAGTTTTTTTACTGACAAGATAACAAAGCTTACTGGGAGAAAAACATTAGGTGTCAGAAATCATCTTGACTTTTGGATGACTTTTAACAATATTTCACATGACATTTTCAAAATCAAGCTTGGGTGGCATGTTTTAAGTGTAATAAATGTAAGAGATATGAACAACTTGTATAGGCGCACTCAAAACTTTACTGGGGATTCACTTTCAAAGTCAGATGTTCTGAATGCATTGCCTGTGAATTCTGCTTTTCATGCCACTCTGTATTTTTATTACAGATAAGTACATGATAGAAAAAGGGTATAAACATCACATTGGTATAAGATAGCAAGTTGGAAACTTTTGGGGAACAGAATATAAAAATTGAAGGTGCCATCTTTGCTTTAGTCATTATTGAATTTCATGCAAATTTTTACTTTTCAAAGACCTGCTTACATTTACATGAGTAATTATCTGACTGAAATACAGGACAAGAAAAGAGAGTTGAGGTAACAGCTAGATTGTAATGGATCCAAATGAAGCTGTTACTCAGAAATGGTGATGTGGAGGGAAAACTTCATGTCTCTTTTGGTCAGGGGAATGGATATGACAAGTTTTGTGGTTCATTCCAGGCCTGTCTTCTACAATTCTTTAAATTTTTGAATTATGTTAAAATAATTTTCTGTCTTTCTAAAGTACTCTTCATTAATCACCATGGCACTATTCATTAATCAGTTTATAAATGTGAAATTCACTTTTCATCATTATTTAATTGTAACATGATAAAACATACTTTCTATTTAATTGCTGTGTCCTTTTTTAAATTCAGTATGATCTTAAAGTGCCTCATTATATGTGCCTATGGCCAAAGTCCAGAAACAAAACTTGACGATTAGGAAGCTTAGATGCATAATATTGCATGAAAAAAAAAAAAAAAAAAAAAAAAAAAAAAACACAGGTGATGAAATGAAATATTTGAATTTCTTGTTCTTGATAAGGTTATTGTTTATATTTTTATGGTGACCACTTCCCTGTTAGGTATTTGTTGCATGTACCTGCTTTAAAATTTGTGGAATCCAGTTCAGTTAACAGTGTCACTTTAAGCTTTTGATTTTGGGTCACGCTACTTCTGAATGGTAGGTCACACCAGCCATCAACAGCAAACTAAATACCAGTTAGAGACACTAATAACAGACACAAGACATCCTAAGGACTTTATCACAGTTTAAAACACCAATGTGATGTCTGTTCTGAGGTCTGTGTCTAAAGCACATTATTAAATGTGCTTTGGTAGTGACAAGGCATTAGACAAAACTGCAACTTCATCAATTCAGTTTGTTTGTGCAGCAATATTTACAATGCAACTCATCTTTTTTTTTTGTTTCACTCATTTCTTTCTGCTTATTCAAGAAAACTGCAGTCAACCCCCACATAGGCAGACTCTTTCCTGCTCAGCTGCTTGAGCTATAACTCTCTCTTGGGCAATGTTGTGAGGCTGGAGATTGAGATGCTATTTTCCTATGCCAAATCATAGGAACCCAGCAACTGTTAGAGATACCCTACATCAGCTGGCTGAAAAATAAATAAGAAAAATATTTCAATTAGGAAGCCATTTCTGAACAAAGCATAAAAGAATGCTAAAGTCAATGCACCTGTACTAAGTGCTTGCTGATAATATGCCAATCAGTAGTTGTCCAAACCTCTGTCTTAATATTTCTACTGCAATTGTCTCCTTTATTATTTGCTGTTTGTAAATATAACAGATAAATATTGCATTAAATTTTTAGGGTATGGGTCAAAAACTTTGATCCAAAAGAATGTGGAAGATTGTACCACATTGATGACAGTATTAACATGCAACAAATAACAGAAAATGATGTAGCAAAGGAAGACATAAGCAACTGCAATGTTATAATGACTTAAGTTATAGAGAGACTGCTGACTTCTAACCCATCTAAATTGAAACTTCAAACTGACAATCCCACATTAGAACCTTGAGCTCTAAAAACAGGCTGTTTTTAACAGCCTAACTCTTCTCAGTTAGAATTAGTTAAAATAACTTCTTCCATTTACAATTGCAGGTATAAATGTGTGTTTATGAGATTTTGTTCCTGAGTTTTGGGGTTCAGTTTTGAAAAATTTTCAGCAACTTTTTGCAAAACCGTTCAGAAGTTTCCACAGACATTAAAATAAGGAGCCAACTGGCCTCCACTTCTCTTCCCAGAGAATGACAGTTTGGCCATGCACTGTGTCCCATTGCCCTCTGGTTTTCCTCACAGCACCCATGCTGCCTTCCCAACTAGGAAGGAGTGCAGCTCTTCTGGGAGCAAAATCTACAGCTCTGAGATGCCCAGAGTGCAATAGGCTGACCATGGAGGTTTCTAGTGAGACAGTACACATTGTTCAATTCACTTGAAGGACTGTAGAAGCAAAAGTCGGCAACTCTTCCTTCTGTTATTTGATAGCCATGGGATAACACAGTTTAACTAAGGATTTTATCGCAATGATCTGCCAGTGTCAAAATTTGTAATATAGTAGGCATTTTCAAATTAATGATTTTCTTCCTGATTCAGACTAATCTGAATATGAAAGTTTACTATAAATATTATAATGGTGTGCATTAAGAACACCTATTTCCGTAGCATGAGACACTTTCATAAACATTGAAGCTGTACCAATACCTAAACAGTCTGGAGAGCACATTGGGGGTACATCCAGGGATGTTTTATTATAAGAGATATATATCTATATTCAAAGATGAA
The DNA here is from genome assembly GCF_963932015.1 of Anas acuta. Classification (NCBI taxonomy): domain Eukaryota; kingdom Metazoa; phylum Chordata; class Aves; order Anseriformes; family Anatidae; genus Anas; species Anas acuta. The sequence continues at coordinate 18,317,587 of NC_088991.1, forward strand.
GTGACTGTATCAGAAAAATCATTTAAATTAATGCTATCTCAAATCATCATTCAAGATCATTATCTTCCAGGAGAATTAACATTGTACTCATTTCCATTATGTAATAGAGAATAATAACCAAGTGAAATGTTTCAGGTAAAAATACATGAGTATATATATATATTACTATATTAAAATTAACCTTTGCTCTGGTAATGCCAAATGTCTTGGCATTGGACAAGAAATTCAGTCAGGCTGCTTACTTCTTGCTCAAATTTCATGTAGCTAGTGATAATATTTTTAGGTAATTTAATAGCATCTTCCTAAAGGACAAAAAATGATGTGACTAGAAGGCATTATTTCAAGTTGTCAAAATGTACAAAATGAAAAGTAATGACTAAATTCCGGACATGAGCTGGTGGCATTTTTATTTATAGAGGACATAAAAAAAATTACAAGCCAAGGGCAACAAATTTTGTTTAAATCCAAGCACGACTAAGGCCAGATGAAACTGATTAGGTCCATATTTCTTACTTCATTAAGCACCTTTCAGAAAGACTCCTGATGGGAGATATTTGGGGTAAGAAGACCTGCTTTATGCTATCCCCTCTCGTTGCTTTTAGCAAAAATAAAACAAAGGGGGAGCTTAGAACATGTGGATAAAATGCAAATATTAAAATACATATATATATATTATATGAGGATATTTAACAGATCAGTCTCAAAGATGCTGTTGATTTTTCTTTTTCTCTAAGTCAGGATGAACAAAATGTTTATACCTCTCTTCTCATCTGTATCTCAGGATTAAGAGAGGATTCAACAAGTAAGTGATTAAAACCAAAATCACCTACTTTGGGTATTGGCTATTGACTTCATGCTGGAAGAAATTGTTACTGTGAGCAGTATATTGACCTTATTCTGTGATGTTAGGATCCTATGACTCCTGGCAATTTGAAGTACTGGAAGGAGGTAATAATATATTTAATGAGGATTTCAGCTGGAGAGTAAAAATTCTTTAAGTAGGTTTATGTAAAAATGTTCTCTATTAGCTTCTTCATGTTCTAAGGTTTTCCAGAGGGCATTTATCAGGAGAGGGTGGAATTGTGCAGAAAAGAGTATTTAACCAATGAAAATACTTGTTTATATACAATTAGGAACAAAATATAATAATATAAAACACTTCATTTTGAAGTGTTTTCCAAAGAAATTAGTGCTGGCATAGCTACTCAATGTGAAATGGAGCATCAAAAAGGCAAAGCAGAAATGCAGATCCTAAGCAAAGCTCTGACTGTATGATACAAGATGCGTTAACTTTTGAGAACCATTGCCTGAGGTGCCTTCTACTCTGCCACTGATCATGGGAAAGAAGATCACACCAAGTAAACACAAGAAAAAACAGTGTGCTTGCCTTTCTTTCTTGATGTGAGTTTACAAATCACCTTAATATATTGCAAGTCTTTCCTCTTTTGAGCCAAATAGTCTGTTAGAAATCAGTCTTGCATTTGAAAAAGAGTATTTGGAGTATAGGAAAACTGAAAAGATCTCTGAAACAGTTTACAGAATAAATTAACAGATGAGTAAAGTTAGGAGTCTAGAAATCAATTTATTTTTCATAATTATTTTAAAATATGGTATTGGCTGAAAGTCACTTACTAGAAAGGATTTTTTTTTAATTGCGGTTTTTACAATCAACTTATTTATGAAATGTCATAGCAACAGCCATTGAAAGTGAAATAATAGACTTCCCATTAATTATTTGCTATACAGGGCACAATAAAGGATGTTTTAGGAATTGTATGTACTTGAAGGAGAACACCTTGGAAAATGGACAGATAAGGTATTTAATTGAAGTATTCTTCAAAATATATAAGGCAACACTTCCACATTCCAGATGGAATAAAAGCAGTTCAGTAGATTGCTAGTAAATATATCCATGCCTTAGTGTTCTTGGTCTTTACACAGTGTAATCTTAACAGACTACACTGTCCTCCAGTCCTAACTTGGTTCTTCTACTTCTACTTCTACTAATGGTGCTAAATTCAGTTTTGAATTCACTGTAATGCTAAGTGAAACAGTTTAAGGAAGCTTTAATTTAAACAGCTAACTAGTAATTGAGCTACATATAGAATTCCTCTAAAGAGGAAGTAAGAGACACATCTGGCACATCTGTGGGATCTCATGGGAGCTTCATGCTGAGAAACTTTATTGGTCTGTTGTTGAATCAAACCACTCTACATTTCTTTTATAGATGAATTCGGCATCATTTAAGTGAATGAAAAAACAAAAGAGGACAAAAAATTATTTCTGACTTATATATCCTTATTCCTTTCTGTACTTTTTTCACTGTTTCATTGCATTGTGATTGAAGAGTCTGACCACAAGGCTGTAACTTCCCAGGAAGCTGTCTTACACTGCTTGTAAATCCACTATGACAAGATTTGTCAAGAGACTGATTTGGCTGTCCTGCCAGATAATTTTACTAGGTCAAGCGTCTCAGACAGAGATCAAAAGTCCTAAGCCACAATACTACCATGTAGAATTGTGGGATTTATTTTTAAGTTCATCACATAGAAAGGAATTCCTGTCCTTATGTGTAGTTTTCTGTAAGCTGAATGACAACCAGGTGTATGGTAAGCAACCTTCAGTGAATGTCCTACGTGAGAGTCAAAATCATGACTTGGAATAAGCATATCAGTCTTTATATGCTTTTAACAAAGTATTAATGCTACAATATGCATGTTTGATTTAAAACTCTTCAAATAATCGTAGTTCAATGTTTACATATGTTTTGAGTTACAGTTTATGACTCAGAAAAGAAGTACAGGATTCTCCAGAGTATTGAACAAAATAGAGGACTTTCTGCAGAAAGCTGTAGTGTGATGTCCAAAATAACTGATGGTTTTCATTTCTCTGATTAAATTACTTTGTAGCAAGAATCAATTTCTGCCTCTTTCCAACCAAGTCTAAACAAATTTTGGTGATGCTAAAACCATACAAATGTCTGACCTATAGTAAGGTCACTGAGAGCTTAGTACTGTTGGCACACACAGGCAGTAGGTCACTGCAAGAACAGTAACTCAGGCCACTACAAAAGAAAAATAGAAAAGTCAGAAGGGAAAACCATAGCTATAGATTTATATTTTTGCTGTTCTTTCCTTGCAGAGCTCCATTCAAATTTCCTATATTGTTGACTCCCTTTATCACCTCTCTTACATGACCATCTGGGCAGGAGGTGAAAGATATTTGTCTAGATCATGGATATGGATCCAAGTGCTCTGCATTCACTTGGGGCTGTGTTTGTCTAGTTAATTCACACCCTAAAAGAGGTGCTAGTAGAAAAGATCTGAGTCTCCTGCCTGCTCAACACAGTGGCCTGTGAGCCTCTGATTGCAGCAGACTGCAACTGTTCTCCAAGCTATCACCCACCTAAAGAGGTAAAGGGAGTGTGCCAAATGCTGTGGCAGTAAATCCCGCTTTACTGTGGAAGTAAAGCTGATTATAATATGTATTTTGGCAAGTCACATCTGCCCTACAGTCCAAAGGGTGGGCCAGAATTGGTGTCACCAGACTTGCTCCTTACATTTTCAGAATGTATATGGTGCAGGCAAATCCTTTGCTCTAAATAGCCAACTATCTAAAATATGAACCAGAATGAATCAATGCTGAAGGTAATGTTTCCACAAACATCCTCAGTCTGGAAACAGAGATTTTTAATTACAAAGCATTTATTTTATCACAGCAGTCACGGCAAAAAAACAAACAAACAAACAAACAAACAAAAAAACACCAACTTCCACCAAAGATACAGAACATGACTAAGATAAATTTACAGTGATATTTTTGTCTGCATGTGTGTATATGCTCATCTCTATTTCTTCACATTCTGAAATGGTATGACAAGGAGCCACAGAGCTTTCCTGAGCATCTGTGCTAAATGAACACTGTAAAAGAGGTTTCCCTAGCAACCCAAACCATATGTAATAGCTTAAAATAGCTTTTCTCCAAGTCCTAGGATTTCTTAGTGGTTTGCTCATGATTTCCATTTAAATCAAGGTATATTTTCCCAGTTCAAAAAGGTTGTTCATTTTCTCAACTTCTATTAAAATGAACAGGCTTTGAAAATGCTCGTCTTGCAAGAATGCATCCCTTCCTCTTGACTTCTAATTTATCAGGTAAACTGAAGCATAGCAAATGGTAGCAGTGGCTCTCCATTTTATCAAATGTATTCCCTTTATGTTTGCTGATCAAAACATTTAATTATAACTATACTGGTGGTCACTACCACCTGTTGTAATAGAAAACTTCTAGTTAAACTAGCAGTCTGGTTTTTGTGATATTCTCATGAGAACTATATGCTATGTATGATATTATCTTGAGAACTGCATACTATAATGCATCAATCTTAATATACATGCATTTCAGTATGCATTTTAATAGCAGTTTTTAGGCAAACTATGGCGCTTGAAAAGACTGATCGGTTCTTACTGTGTTCCTAAGAGAACAGGTATCAAATGCCATCTTTAATATAAGCAAACTGTGATACCAAGAGCCTAAGAGATTTCTGAGTTTATGTAAGAAGGAAGAAACAAATCTGAGGTAGAATGCATGGTATTGATATTGAGTTCCTAATGCATCTAGTCATAAAGTCATACGTTTTAAAAGTTTGAGACAGACTGAGAGAGCTTGAATTTGGTTAAATCAAGTTTTAATATATGGGTAAGATCTCTAGATTCTTGTCCAAAGATTTTCAAAACATGTCTAGCGGAACCAAAGAAAGAATGAGGTATCAGATGTTAATTTCTTTTCCAATTAATATGTTTGTTTAGCCTAAATGGGTTTTAGTTGAGAAAACAGTGAAGAAAACAATTAATACTGTACTGTTTCATTTCTAAGTAAGATGTCTTTGCATAACTGTAAAATCCAGCATGAGAAAGCAATGCCCTATTTCTTGACAAAATGTTTTTTAAATTGGAACACCATATAATATATTTTAACCTTAAATGAATATGGTGGCTACAAGGTAGGGTATTCCTTTACATTATTATAATTATCTTTCTATCACCTGTGAGCAGGAGACAGAGTTTTAGTGAATTATCCTTTCTCATTTTGTAGAATAAAAACCGTTACTAAAATGAAGTGCAAGATGATTTATGCTATTAATTATTGGACAGGCAGAATTGTTGGAAGGAGTCAGGCCATAAGTTTTTGTTTTATCTATTTTAGTTAGCTTTTAATTGAGTTTTCACTATTAAGCATTTCCTCTGAAAAGGGGAGAAAGAAAGGCACTGGGAGATTTGTTGTCACAGATGAGTGGGAAGTTCTGCCAGTGTATCTGAGGATAGAGTAACGGAGGTGGGGGCTGATTTCACAGAGGAGAAAACTTTGCTGTGGACTTCTTTAGACATTTTTTAGTTTACTTCCTATAATCCCTTTTAGCTCTTCTCTGAATCTGGACAATCCTTCAGCTTCACTTTTGTATTTATTTAGCCTGCATAACTACAGGTATTATATACAAATCGTATTCTTTATCATACCACCTGGTACAGTGATTCTTTAAATATACTATGATTTTTCTTTTAATTGAATGAGTTGGTGTGTATTGGGCCAAATCTGGCTATTTAAATACAACAAACAAATCCCTGTATTTCTTTAACTATGAAAGATTTTAGTAGTGTTCCTTACTACAGTATTTCAAATAGTTCAAAGTAAACAATTCAGCCACAAAAAACTATGAAAATAAATTGTTCATTTCTTTCAAATTTCTGTCTATGGCTTTCAAATCAAGCAAACTTTCTCCCTTTTTCAAAGAATGTTTCAAAAATTTCCTGCTGATTTCACAATTGTATATGTTCAGTATGCAATTGAACTGTTGTACTGTAAAATCTGATCTGCATTGGTCACATGTGTTTAATCATCTGCTTTACTTCTTTTCTGGAGACATTAAGAAGTGATTTTAAGAGCAGTAATAACTCTTTAAGAAGTAATTTAACAGCTGTCTTTGCTGAGAACAAGCTGTATGGAGTGGAAATGAGAACATAACTGAATCATAAAGAAATTGTTTTGAAATTGATAGAATTATTGTAGTTTCTTAAATTACTATTAAATGATATTTTTCTTTTGCCCATAATAATTCATGTTTGAAAGCTATGCATGTCAAATGTAAGCCTATGTTCCAAGTTCCTCAAAAGATGTCATAGTAGAAGGAGAAAGCTGGAATATCTGCTGAGGAAGCCTTTGAGGAATATTGATTCTAATTCCTGTTCCAAGAGATCCTATATGAGGCAATAGTATTTGTTCAGTCCAAAAGACTTCATTTGTTACTGTTCATTACATTCCCCCATTGCCTGAAAAGTTCTATTCTCCTTTTGCAAGTTAGCAATTTCTGGGAAAAAGGCAAATCTGCTCTTTGATACTAAGCCTGCATGAGATACTGCTTGATAGAACTTCAGAAATTTACTACTTTTAGCAAACATTAGATATCACAGAAAACTCTTCAGTTGAGTTACAGTGAAATAGTATTAAAATCCAGCGTGGTTTCATTAATTATCCCATGTGCTGCATGCACCATTTCTTAGTCCATACATAGAACTGAAGTAATATCTGGCACCAGCAAATGCAGCATCTCATTGATAACAGTGGGGTGTTCTTCAATCATCATGGATAAGAATATCATCCTCATCCCCCAGCTCTAAATTTCTCTTCTGCTGCACTAAAATATTGAAATGCCACATGAGCTGTCTAACCATCACTTCTGAGAGATCAGCTACAATATCTTAAATAAACCATTTCAAATGTCCCCATTTTCAAATTCGTATTTTGACCTTTAGTTAAAGGTCATTTTTAGCAGACAATTAGCTTTTGCTTTTCACTGAGGTTATAAGGAAGCATTTTGTCTATCCATAGCAGACTGGCACAAAATCATCTTTTTATAGTATATTGCTGAATATATGTGGCTAAAAGTGTTAAAGAAACTGCAAAATTCTCCACAGGACAAAAGCATCATTTCTTTTATTAGTTTTTACTTATTGACAAAATCTTCAGTTTAAAAGTAACATAATTATTATTTCTAAGCACTTAAAAGTGAAAGAGAAGACTAACGGTCAACAAGAATTTGTCAAGAATAACATGTTAAGATAAATTGAAATCCTTTATTAATAGGCTGTATTAGGCATTATGAAGAAAAGAAAAGGAAGTAGCTGTCATTAGTATCTTGAACACGAGATATTCTTTGATGTTGTCTCATATCAGATACTACAAAATTCATCCTGAGGTACTGTTTGGAATAAGCTGTTGTGGGACAGGTGCAAAACTGCTTTGAAATCATACTTGTATAGTAGTTATCAATGGTTCAATGGTAAATAGCTAAGTCAAACTGGCCTCCTAAGGAACTTTCCACTAAGGTTCCACTGTGATTTTCCATGAATGTTCTAAGTGTCTTCAAGGGAGGAAGAAATAAATAGAAAGCTCATAGGAACTTTATTACAATTGAAGACCATATCAAGCTAAGGCAAGCTGCAAATACATTGCAGAATAGGATTGGAAGTGAGTATTAATTTGGTAAATTGGAGACATTATCTGATTAAAAATAAGGTGAAAATTATTTCTGGTAAGTACTGTTTTTAGCAACAAATAACTGCAAAGATGTACAGATGGCTAGGGAACAGGTCGTTGGTATAGGGTCAGGAGTCTCACATAAATCACAAGCTAGGCATGAGCAATAACACCATGTTTTTCACACACACACGCACGCACGCACGCACACACACACACACACACAGAGACAAAACAAAACAAAAAAAAAACACTAGGCAGGATATTCAAACAGTTTTTTAAGCTGGAATGACATGTATGTAATCCTGCCCTATATGCCAGAATTATCAAGTTTTAACCAGAACATACCACAATACTAGAAATGTTGGAAAGTGTCAGCATTGAGAACAATGAAAATGATCATAGTTCTCTAGCATAGGAATTCTGAAAAAATATTGCAAGAATTGCAGCTCTTCAGACTACAGAAAATAAGGGGAGCAATATGGTCATACACACACACACACATATATATACATATATATATATATATATATCCATGGGAAAAGATCAAGAAAATAACGATCTTAAACTGTACTACAAATAACCAAGGAAGCACTTAAATATTGTTGGTCTCACTTCAGCATAGAGGGATTGACATGTCCTCTGACTAGATGGCCAGTATTCCTTATTATTTTTGCAAACCTATTATGTGTTAAAGTTCAGATTTTTGAAAACTTTCCATCAAAATGCTGCCATCGAAAGCATGAAATAAAATCAGACCAATTATGTTTTCATTTAAAAATAAAAGCTACTGCTGTGCAACATTAGGAATAATCATTTATATACTTTTGCCTTAGGCATCAGAGATGGTTTATGAGCCTGAATTCTAACTCATGAGGGGAAAATAGTGTAATGGTGTACTATTCTGAATGCAGTACTTTATAATCTTTTCTGCAAAGGATCCTTTCACTTAATAGGTGCATTGTCATTCATTACCCATTATTCTCATGAATCAGTGGTAGGACTTTGCTTATTAGTTAGATTAGTTAGGCTACTCAGAACTGGACACTTAATACAAAAAAAAATCTCAATTTGCTTTGACCAGTGGTTTCACAGAATAATTCATATGTTCTGTTTTCACTAGGGAAATTATCACCTCTCTTCTTTTTTGGAAGTGGTCTTTCATGTTGAAAAACTAGCTGAGTATCATTTCACAGAGTATTAGCTAAAAACTGAGGAGGGCACAATGAATGTGTGGCTTAATGACTCTTCCCAAAAAAGGTGTTCAGCAGAAGAAAGCATGATGGTATGTGTCTTTGGTCTGTGCCACATTAGCTAAAGACGCAGACAAAAAAGTCATCATATGGCCAAGAAATTAGGGTCAGATACTATACAATGATTTATTCATTTTCACTTCTCACAGTATTTGTCTGGATAAAATGTCCAGCATACAGCTAGACAAGTCCATGATATGATGGGTGAACAATTGACTGAAGGGTTGGGCTCAAAGGGATACAGAAAATGGAGCTATACCAGGCTGGCAGCCAGTCCCAAGTGGGGTTCCACAGGCTCCATTTTCTCCAGTTCTCTTCAATGTTTTTATAAAAGACTTCTATGCAGGACTTGAAGGTATTCTGAGTAAGTTTGCAGACAACACTAGATAGAGAGGAACTGTTGACTCCCTTGAGGCTAGGAGGCCTTGCAGAGAGCTCTTGGCAAATTGCAGGGCTGGGTACTCACCAACCAAATGAAATTTAACAAAAACAGGTGCTGGGTTCTGCACCTGGGACAGGTTAAGTCTAGATGTCTGTACTGACTGGGGTATGAGAGGCTGGAGCGCAGCCCTGCAGAAAGGGATCTGGGTGTTCTGGTTGGCAGTGAAACTAATATGACTGAACAGAGTGCACTGGCAGCCCAAAAGGCCAACCATGTCATGTGGTGCATCAGGCACAGCATAGGGAGGTTGAGGGAAGTGATTATCCTGCTCTACTCTGCACTGTTGTGGCCTCACCAGTATTGCCTCCATTAAGAAGATACTCCTCCTGAATATTTGTTTCCATGTACATCAGCACCAACTTGTGTGCACAAGCATCTGTTTGTGTATTGCACATAACATAGCTTTTGTCAACCATCAAACAGAATCTAGGCTTGCTTAAGGTCAGGGTATTGGCCTGATTTCATGTACTTTCCCACTCTTCAATGTCTAAGTGGCATGTAGCAGTATGTTCAGTTTGATAGAACCACAGACTGGTTTGGGTTGGAAGGGACTTTGACATCCTTCTCGTTCCAACCCCTTCCTGTGGGCAGGGACCCCTCCCGCCAGCCCAGGCTACCCAAATCCCACCCAGCCTGGCCTTGGGCACTGCCCCAGATGGAACACCAACCTGGGTAGCCTGGGCCAGTGCCTCACCACCTTCTGAGAGAAGAATTTTTTCCTAGTGTCTAATCTAAATCTCCCCTCTTCTGGTTTACAACTTTTCCTGCTTGTCCTATCACTATCTGCCTGTGTTAAAGTTTGTCCTCCTTTAGAGTACAGCTAGAAATGGAACTTCTACAGGCAGAGGCAAAGTCGCTACATTACCGACAACCACTCAGAAGGTATGATTCCTTTTACAGAGTAAAAGGAAAAATTTTATGAGGTTGTCTTCGGTATCCTCAAGTATGAATGCAAAAGAGCATATGGATGCAATAATTGCAGTTTCTTATGCATGGCTTTAGCAGTGTAAGAATAAGGGGATACTGCAAGTGCCTGATTTTTTAGAGGTGTTAATTATTAGAAGATCTCATTGATTCCAATCAATTGTCACTATATGAAACTTCTGAAGAAAAAAGAGGCACAAACTAATTTTTTAAAAAAGAAAACCTTACTTTTTTAGGAAGATTTCAAAAGTGCAAGATGAGACACTGTTAAAGAGATGAAAATATATCCAGCAATTTTACTGACGGTGTAAGGTTTCTCTTAATTTCTTCTCAGTATTTCACTTCAAATCAATTAGCACATTAATGCTATAGCCAAAGAGAAAGATAGATGATTTCCTTAGTGATTTCTCTTGGTACATATTTAAGAAATTGGAACTATGTTGTAGAGACTTTAATGATCCTTTTAATTCATTGACACAAAGTTTTAATTATAGAGAAACTTGTGGTCATGGTTTGCTTCCTAAACAATGCCTTAAAAAATCAGACTTTATAGTGTATTTTAAAATTAGCTTTAACCTACAACATGCATAAAAAGCTTTCATTGATAACTTAGAGAAAATACACTTAAATATAGCAATACTTTATGAGATATATACACTCACAAAACTTTTCTAAAAGCTGCAAATTTAAACAACTCAAGAGAAGTTAAATTTGATTGAAGACAAAGGCATAAAATTTCATGAGGTTTTAGCAGAAAGTTTATATATAGCTGAAGAAAATGTCACATCTTATTTCAGAGGGCAGTGCCTTAATATCTTCCAAACTGAGTTCAGTATCCCTTTTTTTTTTTATTATTTTACCTCATTTACCAGAAAATAGTGTTATCTTGAATATTAACTGTTCCTTATTTTTTTTTTCAAATAAAATTGCCTTTCTTTCTGAGGTGTGCCTAAAATTACTTTTTTTCCAGGAAATGTGTACTGTCTTTTGAAATAAATTGCACTAAGAGTAGGGGTTTTACCCATTACAAATCAGTACATTAGGAAGCATATGAAACTATCACATTCCTACCTCACTGATTTTATTTCATAATGAATTTACATAGTATACATTGACTGCTAGTACTGTTTCCAAAATAACATTTTTAATACATTTTTCTGCTCAGTCTGCAGATGTTCCCTGTACCAGATGTACAACTTGAAAAATAACAACTGCTAAAAATACACAAGCTGTCAGCTTTGTTTTACTGAGAAACTGTAACTTCAAGTAAGATGGATTTGTATTTAAGTACAGTGTAAACATCAAAAAATATTCCCAAAGACTTGATGACAATCTTATCAAATGGTGAAAATGATAACATTATAAATGCATAATTTCAGTCCAAGGTGGGGTAAAGGTGAAGTAAAATTGTTGTTCTATAAGCTAATAACAGTGACATCGATTTCAAAAACATCATAAAAAATTAAATGGTATGCTTAGTGAAATAACTTGTACTAGTATTTTCTTCTCTATATTAACACCTTAAAAATAGATCACCCTTTGTTCTTACACCTTTAAGCTGTCATAGCTGTCATATTTTTTACCTGACCTTGCAGAAAGTATGTCTCTTACTGTGCTAAACAAGCTGTGAAAGTACTGTGATTTCAAATAAACCCTTAAAAAAGCAAGTAATGATGCTCCCTTTCCACTTAGTTCAGGGTTAATTATACTTGTCAAAGAGACAGTAAAAAAAAGGCAGTGAAAATTTTGACAAACTGATGGCAACCACACAGACCGTGTATCTCCAGCAGTTCCTATTTGTCAAAGTTGCACCCATTGATAAAGTCAGAATGAGGACAGTATTTCAGAAGGCTCATTTTTTCCATTGTTCTTACACAGAATAAATCAATACAAAAAAAAATTAATATGTTGTAAATTGCAATAGAGACAATTTGACAAGCTGGCAGATTTTATTTTTATGGAAGTTCTGACATAATGTATCTTAAGCAAAGATCGAAATTTCATGACAGTGTTCCTTCTTGCTTTTTAATGTGAGTGTGGGTGTGCACATATGCAAAGTTAGATTAATGCTGTAAGGAGCTCTGGTTAAAAACAAATACAGTTTTAGAGAATAACTTGGATAGAAGTATGGTTTTTGAAGTGCAGACTTTAAAAGTCCTACCTCTCTGCAGATTCATCTGGATTTTCCTCTGTGATCATCTGCAGTTCCTGTGGGGTTTTATTTGAATCTTCTTTGACACAGTTTTCCTCTGTGCTTGTTTTGGGAATATCTTCATTTGATCGAAGCTGTTCTATGAGGTTTTGTTGATGCCAGGCTTGAATGGATCGGTGGTGCACCGGGGTTGGACCTGGCACAGGTGCCAGTATATTGTGGTGGACAGGACTGCTGTTTTTCTTCAGCCCATTTCTGTCCCGAGAGTGGTTCTTCAACCTGTTCTGAACCGGTGTCCCTCTGTGTTCATATCCTTCCTGCTGATGGCAGCCCCCCGTGCCTGCAGAGCCTTGCGAGGGGTGACTGAACCACCTCCAGCGGAGCCTCAGGATCTGCTTCACATCAAACTCTTTCTTTCCAGATACTGACATTTTTTCCAGGAAAAAAAAAAATAAATGTATATATATACAAAAGCCTATTCTTTTAGAAAGGAAACAGATTCTTTATCTCTTGTGTTTCAACTCCTCTTCTTAAGAAAAGACAACAAAAGAACAAATACCGGTAGCTTGCTCTCTCTCTCTCTCTCTCTCTCTCTCTTCTGATTAATATACTGCAAGCTCTTCAAGCCGATGCTAAGCTGCTGCTAACTGTATAGGTGGGAATCCATACTGACAGGATGATGAGGTCAGACCTTAAACAAGTAAATCAGCTTAGCACAGGAAAGCAGCAACCATAACAGTACCCAGCTGCTAGGCTTACACACTCACAGCACTATAGCACAGCTCTCTAATATATAACCTAGCCTCACATGATCCTAAGGGATCTTAAGCTGCAACTTAAGATGCAGGAAAGCACACACAAATAAAGTGACAAGACTTTCTATCTCATGAGGTTTTCCACTGCTAATAAGCAATGCTGCATTTCACAGAAGATTTATAGAGAATTCTTTTATGGACTTCTTACACAGATTTTTGGTAATGATTCACTGTGAAACTGTCCTGCAGTTCATGTGTTTCCTTAAGAGGTTTGCATGTGTTTATCTTGCTGTGTAAAATTCCTACAAATGGCCTCAGTGTGGTAGCACTTACCTAAAGGAAAGAAGCAGCGTTTCAATATGTTGTGCAGAACTATGTATTTTCTCACCTACAGATGTATTTCTCAATGTGATTACAGGGAGAGAGAGAACAGAGGGAGGGAGCTCATAAAATCGGAGATGTGCTCCCAGAACGACTGTATCTGTGGAAAACACAGTTTCCTGGCTAAGTGCCTGTGTAAACACCCTTTGTCATCCTGCTCTTAATTTCTCACGGACAATGAAAACAGTGTGATTTAAAAAAAAAAAAAAAAAAAAAAAAAAAAAAAACAGCTTTCTTTTGACAGTGTACACTGTACAGCATGTTTTCAGCAAATTTAATAATTTCATACATTCATCCTCATCAGTCTGTTAATGGATGGGGCTGTGAGAACTGTTCCATGTGTATTTTGAAATAATGTACACAGATTGTTTTTGCATGCAAATCAAAAATAGTTAAATGGATAGGTTTGGTTTTATTTCTTGTGTTACATTCTCCACAGTGTGCTGTTGATGATCTATATGACTGTAAGCAGTGTGCAGAAGCAAAAAAAAAAAAAAATCTAAGATTCAGAATTAAAGAACCCTCTTCTTCAGACTTTTCTTTGGATAGTTGTGAGATAAATTACAGGACAAGGCAGGAACTGTAAAATAATTGAAATAAATTATGCTATTTAGATACACAGAGGGAAAGAAAATACTTTATACTAAATAAAAAATTATGAGAAAGAGTTGGCCATGAAAGGCAGAAAGGAAGAAGTTGAGAAAAGACGATATTTGAGAGACCTGCCTCCAGTATTGTGATTTACACAACAGCATTGTCACATGTGGACCTCCCAAACTGGTGCTGTCCCCCTGTAGAAGTAATACTCTGTTTAACAATCTTCACTAAGGTAAACTGGGTTCTCAAGTAATATTTACTTGAGAATAAAATGAAAGAAGGATTTATGTGTTAGAATACCAGATTATTCTTAGTATTGTTAATGGAACATAGTTTTAAAAGACTACATTTTAAGTTTTATAGGAATGGATAGAAATGATAAAACTCATTCAACTTCTAAGAAAATATTTTAAGAAGAAGGTATATAAAGCTTATCTGTGGTTTAATAAGGGATTTCAGTTTAAGCTTGTTGAGAATAAAAGCTAATAAAGAAGATGCTCACAAACTTCAGGGATTTTAAAGAATTTGTAGGGAGTGAGTAGATAAATGGAAATACTCGCCATTGGGTAAGAGAGACCGTTATGTCTTCAGAAGTCAGAGTAAGATGTTTTCTTACTTCAATGACAGCTTTTTCTAACAATCTGAAGTTTTCTGGAGTGTTTTACTATTCACTTTCATAAAAGTAATAAAACTTAGCAGTGTAGTGGTATCCATATATATTCCTGAGGATTGCCTACATGTCAATCCAAATCTGTTTTAAAGAGAGTCTCAATGTAGCAAGTAAATAAAATAATTTATAATAAAATCTTGTAGAAGTGGACAGAGAACATGGTTTTTTGCTACTGTCTTAATCAGGTCATTGAGTTCTTCCTGCAGCTCTGACAGTTCCACTTAGAAATAGCTCTGATATATTGAATCCATAATTTTTACCATCTCACAAAGCTTTTGATGGTTTACTTTCCTTAAATCCTTTTTGCAGATATTGTTAAAAACACATAGCATGAATTTGACTTAGAATGTAGAACTTCTGTTTGTAAATTACTCTTTTTCCTAGTATTCAGCACATATTTTGGCAGATGTTGTGTATCTAGCTGAAATTTAAGAAGTAAGACTGGACATTTCCTGAAGAGACTGTTTTGCTCAAAAAGTCAGCTTGAGTCAGCATGGAATATGCTTTAGGTAGGGCATAAACAGATTATTCTTCACACAGCTTATTACCATTCTGGCTAAAACTTCAGTATGCTGTACTGGGACAGTATAAGTGATTTTATAAGCCAAAACTTCAGGCCTGATTAGACGCAGGTATGTGGTATAAACATGATACAGGTTTGTGCCATCTACTAGCTTGTAATCATTTATGTCTAACCTCTGGTCTTTGTCAATATGAAGGGAATAGGAATTTTATCTTTACCTTACCTTTTAGGAGAGACATTGATTATAAAATTATAGGTCAGAATCTTAAACAAAACCTGAGAAAACTAAGTTCCCTTGAAATAGAATTCAATTTGAGTGTTTATTTCTTCATGATTTCTCTATAAATCTTTAAGGTACTTTTAGGCATATCTCTGGGTTCAAACATCTAAATGTGAGAAGATATATCTATTATTACTATTCCTCATTTCATATGTTTTCATGTAGATAGCCATCCATCATAATACCTTTATTTTTTCCCCTTCACAAGTGGAAATCTGCAAAGAACAGCATTTTCTAGGGCTGCAGCAAGTTTATCAGAGGCTACCGAGATGCTCAGGGGGCTGAAGCACGTAATGGATGAAGGGAGGCTGCTAGAACAGGCTCTGTTCAACTGTATGAGGAAAAGGCTCAGGGGCATCTCATTGCTGTCTTCAGGCACCTAATGAAAGTACAGAGAAGACAGAGTCAAACTATCTTAGAGGTGCCCAGTGATAGGAACAGAGGCAACAGACACATATTGGAACATGGGAAATTCTAATTAGGCATAAGAAACAGATTTTCCCTAAAAGGTAGGAAGATGTTGCCAAGAGGCTGTGGCATCTCCATCCTTACAGACGGTGAGAAGGACATGGCCCTGCACAGCTGCTCTGACTGGACTTGCTCTGAGCAGGAGGTGGGACTAGCTGGACCCTGTTATCCTGGGACTTTGTGATGTGCCAGGGGGTGTTTGAGATGTAGCCTAGAGGCTACAGTACAGCCATGTAAAACTAATGCAGTTGTCAGGAATTAAGAGACATATTTTAGAAAACCATTTGGAATCAAAACAGCTCAGTATAACTGCCTTCAGTTGTGGGGGATTTCTAATTGTTCCTTTCCTCAGAGGCTTGCTTGTAGTTTGAGGGAAAAGAAGTTGGTATTCTCTGAAAAACCTCCTTTTGATTCAATGGGTGGTAAGCTTTTGAGGAAGATCTTCAACCATGTTAGGAAATTTAAATAAATGTGAGGGTAGACTGACATTTACCAGGGAGCTGGACATCATTTTAAAACATTTATGCAAACATGCTGAACTTCCAGATAAGTCAAGATGTACCTATTATTAGCAAGAGTGTAAATAGATGTTAATAATAATTGTAAGATTACAGCTATAAATACCTAATAAGGCTTTTGAATTAGAAAACTATAAAAATACTTTTATCATAAACTACCTTTGAGAAGAAACAGAGAATTTTCTTTCTGTCATGAATCATATTTCAAATCACAGCTTCCAAAATGACTTAACTATGGCTGCCTCACATGTTCATCTGCCTACAAAACACTATAAAGAAAGGAATTTGCTACTGCATTTCAAAATAGCAGGATTCCCTAATTATTAACTTAGTGTTTGAGGGTGAGGGAGTTGGGTTTATTTGTGTTTTCTTTTTGAGAATTTAAACAAGTGCAATATATTCATGCAGTTATATAATGTTTGTTCCCTTCTCAAAAGAGACATGGTAAATGACATTCTTTTTCTGTTTGCTTTGAGCTGGTAGTGCAGTGCATGCATGAAAAGCCTGTTAGAAAAAAATTTCTCTCTGTTCTAACAAGTCAAGCAAAGAATAATAAGAATAAATCATCCAACTTTCTTGTAGAATAATTCAAGAAAGATACCATCTGTGGACTCTGAAGCCAGCAGTATTGCAAGGGGTAGGTTACTAGCAAGCATTAATGAAGTAGATCTTAGCTGAAGGGGAGGCAGACCAGAATAACTGTATTTTTTATTTAAAAAAAAAAAAAAAATTAAAAAAAGAAGCCTGGGATATCTTTGGACCAGAGGTCTTCAATGCCAAGCTCACTGATGCAAAACTTTCATAGCCAAAAGTTAAGATATTTTTGTGATATTTCTTGAGATAATTGATATCTATTTTGACATATTTTTTAGGAAGTCAAGTTAATTAAAAGCTTGTATCAATAGTGTATGTTCTACAGTGCTTGCAATTGGCGAAAACATCACACTGAGATCTACATAAGTACAGATCTTAGATAACTGAAGTCCTGTGTGAAGGGCCCTCTATCCTGTCCTGTGTGTATAAGCTCTCTATCCAAACAATGTATTCTACAGGATTTTTACAGTTTGTGTATTCAGAATATGTACTTATATTGCATATGAGGCCAGATAAAGAGAACAAGAAGTTGATTATTTTCATTACATTGTTTTGGAAATGGAGAACTCCCATTAGTCCATCCCTTGTAAAAGAGATATTCCAGGAAACATCTGCACATCACAGTCCCAGCATTAACAGTTAGATGGAAGGGAACATGATCAAAGCAAAACAAATAGCTGTTTTTAAAATCTGCAGGAAAGTTCAACTTTCTTTTAAAAGAAAAATGTGAATGCAAGTTTGCAAATGCAAATCAGCTTAAAACAATCAGTTACTTTTGATACTACTAAAGATAGTAGAAACGATCCACTTAAGGGAAAGTGTTGACGCATTTAAACGCAATTGCATCCTCAAATAACTGGAAATGGTACTACAGATTGCAATCCACCTACAAAGCTGTGTGCCAAAACTGGAAGAAATCACAGCATTTCTACATGATCCAACAAAAAGAATGTGAGTATGCCTGGTATAAGCAATTCTGATAGTCTAAAAAAGTCTGAACTACTTGTTCTGATAGTGTGTGCAACAATATTGAACAAATTGACCAAGTTAACAAGTATTTCAGCCCATCAAAATCTGCCTATTATTTGCTGTCAGGGACTGAGACAGATGAGAGAGAGAAGATAATTGCCAACAGTTCTTAATAATGAAGAAAGGTGGCAAAGGCTCAGGGTCAGAATTTTCCAAAGTTATTACTTTTTCTGAATGCCTAATTTGAGACATCTGAGAAACAGAAACATAGCACAGTTATTTAAGCATTCCATTGAGCAGTTAAATATACTGGTCAGTTTAGAAAATCTTGTCTAACTTGTATGATTTCTGTTGAGGTTTACTGTGATGCTTGCCCTGTCCAACACGAACACAGAAAGTGCTACTGTAAACATTCTGGCAGTTTGCAGCATCCATCTTTTCATTCTGCAGGTATGTGGTACAGCTGTAACATGGCCCTTCTGCAAACTCCTTTCCCTTCTGTGGAAGTTCTAAATCTCTTCCAGTAGCTACAACTGTATAGAACAAGGGGTGCTGGGGTGGTCTTCCTCAACTCCTTCCCTGGCTACTTATGAAGACTGCAGACTTTCTTGATATAGTGTGTGTATAAACTCATGGAATATTTATGGGGAAAGCTTAGAGCTACAACTCTGACAGCAAGTCTGCCCCTTATGAAGACTAACTCTCCCAGCTATCAAGAAGAATTACTATTTTCATAAAAAGGCAATCTGTAGTTTTGCTTTAAATACATATATAAGCAGAAAACAAATAGATGCATTATTACTTTCTAAGAACTCATTTCTGACTTTTGTCTCAAAATAACTTCTTATGTATTCAAGATGAATGAAACTTATGAAACTTCCAAGGTGAAACTGGTTTTCTTTTGAGGGATAAAAATTACATTTCTAAGGAATATTTTGTTCTGTGGAGTAAAAGATGACAGCAAAGTTTTGTTTTCAGTATGGCTGGCAATATTTTATACGTTGTTTTCTGGAAACTGAACAAGTACTTGGAAAAATACACCTTGTGTTTTAGAAATACAAGAAACATTCCTTTTCCCCTGTTAACTCTGAATGTCACACAAATGTCACACCTCCTAGAAATACAAGCAAAGTTAAATCCTAATGTATCTGCTGTCAAGTCAAGAAAGGGTCTGTTTATTTTTTATTCATTTATTTGGAGGTTTGTTTGCTTATTCTTGAAGTGTCCTACCAGTTTGTTCTTGAAGCTGCATTTGAAGCTGTAAGCCTTTCTGTTGTAAGAAAACAGACTTGAACAGGTCATTAGCAAGATGTATGCATGAATGAATATGCTAGTCCCATTGCAGTAACATTGAGCACTAAGCAGGTAGCTATGATCTAAATATAGTTTGTCTTCATTACTCTCGTGTAAAAAGTTGCTTCTTAGAAAACAAAAACACAACAAAAACAAGCAATTGTAGTTGTAGCTATGTACCGTGAAATATAAAAACTATTTTAAATCCTATTTAAAAACATACTATTTAAAAACTATTTTAAACTATTTTTTAAAAACTTTTAATGTATCCCACATTAGAGAAAGATGTCTTTTTTTTTTTTTTTTTTTTTTTGATAATAGTGTTTTCAATTTCAACTAGCAAATACAGGCATTATTTCTTTATTAAATGTTATCAACCTAACTCAGAAGTGTGAATTGACATAGAACCTTTCATTATACTAATAATCTGAATCAAAAGGAAACAATTAGTGGCATGACATGATTGTGAAAATGTGATGTTGAGAACTATGGAGATATTCAAAACAGCACTTTTTATAGTTTTTATGTAAATTTGTCATAGTCTGTGTCACAGAAAAGCATAGCCTTATCTTTTTCTGCTATAGAGACATAGAATAATTCAGGTTGGAAGGGACTTCGGGAGCTCTCTAGTCCAACCTCCTGAACAACACAGGTATGAGGCCAGACCAGGTTACTTGAGGTTTTATGTTGAAATCCTCTAGGATAGAGACATCAGAACTCTTCTGGAGAACCAGTTATAATGCTTGACTGTCCTAATGTAAGTAGTAGAATGGTTGATGAACTTTTAATTACAGTTATTATGTGTAACAACTGTATCAAAACAGACACTGATTATATGTGTCTGTATTATATGCATATGATGGCATATATTTCATAACTATAAAAGGATTTTGATTGTATCTTTATGGTGAAAATACTTCATTTTTTTTGCTTAGTCACTAATAATCAGAAAGCTTATTTATTCACCAATTATTATCATTAGATATTAAAGTGTATGGAAAGGGTATGGCATACCCTCAACAAAGCCTATTATTTAGATTTGGCTCTTGTCAGTATAGGTCTTTATCATATGCATCTCAAAGTCTTGACAGAATAAGGACTTATGCCCAAGGTCAGTCATCTCTGATAAGTTTTTGAGTGTGACTTTTGTTCACTGTCTCTTAAAAAATAATAAATGCTGTCTTTAATTTCAAGAGAGGGAGGTCGTTGAGGCAGTTGTGTCTCAGTACAGTGTAGAATGTAATTCTTGGATTATTTTAGCATTTAATAATGGCTTCTGAGTATGGCTTCATAATGGTTTCATAATAACAAATGGCTTTTGAGTCTCACAAAAAGTGCTATATATGTCAGGAAAAAATCCTTAGAATGTTTGGCCATGGACATCCTCCAAGTCACTGACAACACAGACTATAGAGCTCTTTGAGTATTCATGGAAAAGTTACCTGCCTTGGGGCAGGTGTTTGAGTGGTTTGAGGCTTCATGTATTTCTCCTTAATTACTTATCTAACTTCCAGTACACATATTGGTTCAACCACGGTCAGGAAGCTGGTCTGAGTCATCTACAGGCATTCTGGTTTAGATCAATACAGGGGTGCAAGCCAGTTTTTTTTTTTTACAAATAAAGGAAATAAGTTAGAGGTTACTACTATTTTTTTTTTTTGTAGCATAATGAACCATCAACCTTTTTCCTTCCTTCTGTTTCTCTTCCATTGGTCAGTTTTCCTATCAATTTTCCAAGACTTTTGATCTCTCCTTCGTGGTGCCAGAACAGTGCAAGGGATATAATACTTTAACAATACTATGATTGCAAGCATCACTGTCAAAGCTTATCTGAAAAAGTACTTTAAGCCACCAATATCCTTCTCAGCAAACTATCTCCCAGCAGCCTACCATCAGGTATCCTTTTGGTCATGTCACCTGCAAAAGTACACATTAACTCAGTTTTTACTTTGTCAAAAAGCCATACAGAATAACATCACTATCTTGTTGTTCAGCCTGGCTCTAGCTGTTGTCGGCTGCCAGGGTGCCTTGAGGCTGCTCTTTTACTCTCTGATGCTAGCACAGAATTTAAACACAGCTTTAAACCACTGAAGTCCTGAATTTATCACGCAAAAAAATTTGTTTCTGTTATTTCTGCATTATTATTTTTATTTATTTTTAGGAAATACTGGCTCAGCATCAATATTTTGGAATGTTAGAAATTTTAAGTATGCATTTTCATATATTCTGGGAAAAAAACATGAGTGTTGTATATAACAGTATTGTGTAATTAAATGAAAACTGGAGAACTTATATTCAAATATAGAATGTTTTATCTTCATATATATTGATTAATAATCATAAAAGGTTCTAAACAACACAGTGATCATACCTGTAAGTGACAGCAAACTGCAAGTAGACAAGTACTGTGAAACCTCCAGAAAGCACAGATAATATATAATATTCTGAAACATAAATTGTTAATGACAGACTCGCTAGGGAAAAGAGAAATACAGGCTACTGAAAGAGAAACAGAAAATGACACCTGATGATACATTAAATCTGATTATTTAGCATAAAAGATGGTTGAAATATGCTGTTACAGACTAGGATGGGGGGGAGAGGAGTGATGGAGAGTAGCATTTCTTGTATTAAGATAGATTATTCTGTCTTAAATTCCTCCAGAACTTCATCAATAGTTGTATTTGATCCAGTCCTGTATGTCTTAACATGAATTTCCTTGTCAATTATGCCATCCCAAACATCAGTGATGTTAAGAGAATTTTTTATGGGTGTAACAATCTGAGTTCCAGCATTAGGAGCTGTAGACAAGCAGATAAAAACTTCCATTTCACATTTCTAGCTCAGTTTGGGTCTTTGAGTGAGATGCATGTAGTCTATAATGTCTGTCTGGAAGTTCTGTATCAGACAGCAGGAACTTCTGGTACTTCTATGATAATGTCAGGTAGCACCATTTCCTGAAATGGTTCTTGATGAACCATAGAAGTAGATGCAGAACAGAAATACCCATCGTTGATAGGATATGTGTGCACAGATGAGATATGTAAATGGAAGCTAGCCCTCTTTTTGATTAAGGAAGATACTTGCATCTGCATACATTAACTGTAGGAATTCTTGAGATAGCAAAGAGAGAGATGTTGTAATAAATTAAATCATTTTGCAAATACAATACTAGCGAGCCATTCTTAGAAGAAATTAAGCCTAGCAAGCCTCCTGATATTAAACCTCTGCTGAAATTAATTAGTAATATCCAACTTAATATAGTTTAGCATGTCACAACTGTAAATTCAGACAGCTGCTCTTGGTTTATTATATCAGTATAAAAGGCTGTTTACATCAAATCGTTTTGAGGTCTCAATTTTAAAATCAGGCATCATAAAGCAATTTTACTTTACTTTTGACCACATTTTAAGGTGATTTAGATAGTTGGGAAAGATGGTATTTGGCCCTTTGGCTGACTGAATTTTCTAAATTGAGTTACTGATTATACCTCTTGTTATTGAGTAGTTGATGGCTTTAATACCTTCTTGATACAGTTATCACTTAGAAATATATTATGAATATCAGATGGTATCACCATTTCAGTGTAAAATAAAATTAACTTTAAATATAATGTCTGTAACTGTGATAGTGTTGATGTGGAATTTATGAACATAAGAAAAAATATAACTACTGATTTCCACTGCTTTAAAATACAAGATTAAAGTAACCACTGAAATGTACAGAAAAGGCCTTGATATGTGATTGCTTCTTAGTCAATGTTAGTGGTTGACTTTTTTTTTTAGAAAGCTTTCTTTCATAATTTTATGTTTCATGTTAAGAGAAATGTTATGTGAGAAACCAGTGGGGAAAAAAAAGCTATTTGACTCTGCTCACTTAATAACTCCTTCTTGCTGATCCTTTTCAGCATTTCATTCCTTCTGAAATTGCTTTTTGTATGCTGGAACACAGCTCATTGTTTTCTGCCTGACACAAGTCTAATAATTCTGGCTTGCAGACCTCTCACTTATGTAAGTAACAAGTAACACGTACATCTTGCAGAAAAGGCATTACTGTATTGCTGGGATATATAATCTTTGTGAAAGTCACCATATTTTATATTTTAAAGGAAACAATACAGAAATCCTAAAACTCTGTCTTGTGATTCAAATCATTTGTTTACTAGGATCTTTAATCATGTTGTTTTCAAAGACTTGGTAGAATCCAAGAAGCTGTAATAAAAAGGCGATGATTACTCTGCCTGTTATTTTTTTATACCTGTATAAGGATTCGTTTCTTTCTGGAATAATCTGCAGAAATATTCTCTCTTCTCACCTAGCTTTAAAGTGGAGAATTCTTTAACTTAAACATATTATTTCTGCCAATATTTTGATTAACAGTGCACAAAACTTTTTTTTTATATCTGTTAATATTAGTTTTTTTAATGAAGAAAACCATGTATTAAAAAGCAAAATAAAAATGCAGGTAATAACATCATCAAATTGATGACCAGAATGCATTTTATTAATTTTTTTGGCAGTATTCTCAAAATCAGTACTGAACTGGGGTAGTTCCCAGCTCTTCAGCATTTTTGGCAGTAAAATTCAATTCATGTAAGTCTGATTCTTACAACAGCTTACATCTGTAAATGGAGACAAAAAAAAAAGTCAAATTATTTTCTTATCATGAAAGACTCATGATGATGACAAATTGCATCCAACAACTCATGGTCAAAATCCTATTATCATCAACTCAGACATGTCAAACTGTTGAGGTGATTCATCTTACACTGTGGTCCTCAATCATGCGTATCTTTAAATCTTTCTTAATAAAAGCAAACATCTCTAGGGAATCCTAAACCCTGGACTGAAACATCAGTATTATTATCAGACTTGAACCAGCCCACTTTTCTGTTTCTCAGAACTGGTACACTGTAAAACAGCTGCATAACACTATTTGCATTTTAATCCTATCAATAGTGAACATTTATTAATGTGCTAACTAATGTTCTCCTACTCACATATTCACAACAGCTAGAATATTCTTTTTGAACAGGGCTACACTGAACAGATACAACATTTGCAACTTTCTGAGGATGAGCAGTGCTTTAAAAGCTATATTTTGTATCTTCCCTGTTATACATACGTACCATCTACTGTTGTGTCCATATCCATTGCTCCTAAGATGACATCTATACTAACTGGCCACCTGACAAAGAAACAACTGCTTGCTCTACATCTTCCTTTTCTCATCAGTTGTCCATATGAAGAACCAAAAACTTGATTAACAAGATGTTTTTTTTGTTTGGTTGTTTTTTGTTTTACATGTACTTTCCTATTTGGGCATCCTTTGGGGCAAGATGAGCCTATCTGTGTGGAGAAATTTCTGATTTACTTAGGATT
The DNA here is from genome assembly GCF_963932015.1 of Anas acuta. Classification (NCBI taxonomy): domain Eukaryota; kingdom Metazoa; phylum Chordata; class Aves; order Anseriformes; family Anatidae; genus Anas; species Anas acuta. The sequence goes on from NC_088991.1 coordinate 18,342,317, forward strand.
GTAAATGCATGTAGTCCATATTAAATTACTTGTTTTTTATATAATATATACTATTTATATATTATATCTTTACTTATATAAATTAATATATATATTGCACTAACCCAGAATTTTTGTACTAATAAAAAAAAAAAAAAAAAAGGGAGAGATCTTTTTTATAATGGGAATTATAGCTGTACTTTTTGTAACAAAAACTACTTAAGTAGTCTGCTGAGTATCTCTTAATTATTTGACAAGTTGCATATAGTCTCTCCATTCTTGAGTATTCTTTCTTCCTTTAGAAACAAACATGAGGAATTTTATCCTCTGCCCATCTTGTAAAAATAGAGGGTTCCAGAAACAGTCAGCTACTGGGGAAAACATTTGGAGACTTTCCCAGATTTCTATTTTATGTTTATTCAGATGAATTTTTAGTGACCTATAGAATATAATCACTCATGGGAACATCTGCCTGCTCTGAAACAATTCCCAACAGAGTGGATTTTTACTATATAAAAGCATAAAACATGTTTGTTTCTTTAAAATAGAACAATTCAATACATAGCAGCAATTTGTTTTCAAGCAGAGGAAAAGGAGAGAAAAGGAATTAGGAACTATTCTTCATCTTTATCTAACATCAATTACTTGAACATTCTATAATTGGGTATAAATTAATCATCTGCTTTAGTGCTATTAACAATCACAGGTTTGATTTCAGTAGCTGTAAATCAGCAAGAGAAGTGCAGATAAAAGCACAGGTACTTTATTTTCTGGTTCTTATTATGCATTGAAGAAAAGGTAAAATCAAAATCATAGCATAAAAACTGTATCTCTACTGCAGTAGAAGACCTCAGCACTCCACAGATGGACTTTTTTTGAATGTAGCCATTGATTCCATGATTGTCAGTCAGCAGTCAGTCAGAGTCAAGGAATTGTGATTCAATCTCCTTCATTCATTGACTTCAATCTATAATGGGTAACATAAGCCTCTCTACAACACATTAATTACTTGCGATTGTATTTCTCTCAATCACAATGTCATTAGGATGATATTAGTACTTGCTTCTCAGCAAGTATATGTTGCATTTACCTCTAGAATACTTCAGGTGCTGAACATTACTCTGAAGAAAAGGTATTTCTCACAGAGTTCTTAACATGCATAAACCAGCTTTCTGGTTTTCAGTCAATTTTTACTGTCTGTCTGTGAGAAACTTCCTGATCATCAAGGACAGTTTTACTAAGTTTTTACTAAGATTTCCCCTGTTTTGCACTAGGGTATTTTACACAATATGTATCTGAATATAATAATTCCTTTAATGGGCTATGATCCCTTTGTTTCCAGAATTTATGGAAATATGCTCATTACTGTATACTGATGCAGCATCTGTGGAACTCTCAGATAATATGAATTTTTAAAATATAATGTAGTTGAAGAAATTTAATAATGTATATAAACCACTTATTACATGGTAATATCATTAAATGTAGTTGCCTTATTATTTTCTGCAGACCATGTACAAACCATTTCAGGCTACAATATTTTCTGAAGAGCAACTTCTAACAACATAGAGATCTGTGGCAATGTAAAACTCTCAGCTGAAGGAAATTTTCAAGTTTTCAGGTCTATGATAAACACTGAATATACACGCAGTTCTGTGCTTTCATAAAACTTCATTGTCGAGATGTTGATTTCTAAGCTGTATATGTAGGAGAGTGGTTTTGTTTGTAAAATATTTAGTTGCAAGTCTTCTAATAGTTTGCAAGCTGCAAACTTATTTGACAACTATAGTTATATATTTGTGATTTTTAAGAGTTGAAGCCAAGCTCAAATCTTGTATCATATTAGTGGATAATTAACAATTCTCTGTATGACCTCTGACAACTAAGAATTTTGAATTCAGTGAATTAGAACCATTCCTAGATGCTGTGAGCAGCATCACTGGAGAAACTGATAAGCAAAGCTACCAAGTGGCAAAGACAGGATGATTTTTTAAAATTAACCATGTTCAGAATGACATGCCTAGCCAAGGATAAGAGGTCTTCCTATGAAATTGGTAGCATTGTAGTTTCCTTTCCAGTTCAGTTAGATACATTTTGAAGGGAATTGTAGTTTCTATGTTTTTAAAAGATTTTGTTCCTTACTCCTCTGACGTGTCAAATAATGAACTATCAGTTCTGCATAGATAAATTGCAGCAGTAGGAAGAGGTAATTTTTGAAAGATATAATGACAATGTTTTAGTTTGAATTTCAGAAAACATGTGCTTTGGCACAATTGTATGAGAGTACAGAAGAAGTATTCTCTGATAATCCATAATTCCTAAATATGTAGTGTTGTTTCTGTATTGTGTACACTTTGTACACATATGCACTTTCTGTGATTAACATATTGTAAGCATTTGGACAATATTTTCCTCCTTCTTCATTAGAAAGTGTATAAAGACAAAACACCACCCACCCCTCTGCAGCTTGCATCCTTCAGGAAATTATGTTGTTAACTCTCTAAGCTAGATGCATAAGTCAGATTTTGCAAGACTGAGAGCTAAACTGCAAAGGAGCAACATTCTTAGTTGTATGTATTAGAGCTTTTATTTCTGTAGAAGCTCAGGGAAAGCTTTGCAGTGGGAGATTCCCACTTGAAAACTGCCCTGCAGGTTCATTGCCTGGCTCTATTTGAGTGGAAAAAAGAAGTATATTTAGTACAAAGACAGTACTTGAATTCTCAGCATATAGGAGCACATAGTTACAGCTGGTACTGCTCTAATATTTAAGGATAGGACTGCCTTTGTGCCATTTTTGTAGCTGTTCACAAAACTGTTTGGACCATTATTCACACATGATACTGATATATGGCAGGAAAATATAGAAATAAAGATGGAAGGAGGAAAAACTCTTACGTCTCTCTTAGTCTCTTCAAATTTTAATTAGTGTTCATCAGCTGCTGCTGATTTTCAGTCCAGCCTAGGTTTTGTGAATCAGTAACAGCCTTGTAGAGCTTTGCGATGCAAGACACATCCCAGCTGAACTTGACAGGAGGGATTCACAACAGAATTCAGAGACTTTTTCAAACCATTGGACACCATTTGTGCAGCACCTGAAGCCATCACCATGCAAACAGGCTCTGCTTACTGGGAATGAAGCACACTAGAATTGCTGCATGGGCCCTCCCAGAGCCGTGGAGCTGAAAGCATTTCAGCTCAAGGACTAAAACAATTTGTTTGGAAAAAAGAATAAGAAAGGAATATCAGATTCTTTGCTGAAGCCTGTTTAAAGTACTCTGTCAGCAGTGTAAAAGGATGGAGCAGAGCCACCTTCTCTGAAATGGGAAGACCACAGGCAAAGTCCTGTGGAAGGACTAAAATGGGAAGTCCAGGTCAGTGCAGAATTCTTTTCACATTACATTCTCTTTAGCAACCTTTAAAGTAGTTGAAAAAAGAGCATCCACTTCCCTGTAAAAGAGACAGCATTTAAGAAACATTTTCTAATAACAGGTTAGTTTTCTTTTATTGCAAACTAATTTATTTATTTATTTATTTTTGGTGTGTGCACAGTTGTCCTGTTATTCCTATAAAGAATTCAGTGCTAAACTCCCTGCTTCCTTATCGTGACTAAAGCCTTTCCCTACTTCATTTTTTTTGCATCTCCAGGCAATTTTGTTTTATTTTTTTTTCTCTATCCTTCTGATTTTTCTCAAAGTCAGTTTTGATGTTTTTCCTGTTATTTACCTCTAAACTAAATGCACATTTCCCACTCCCTCAATTTAGCAGAGGAATGTGAACACAATTATGTGGGAAATTCTACGTTGTGTTATGAATCTACACAGTTCCATTAATAGCGTAGCTAATCCAAATTGTCTCAATCTTGAAACTGAAATCTCCTGAACTGCTTGTTTTTAAAGCAAACAAAGGTAATACAAAATCTTTTTTAAAATCCCTTGGTCAGGAAAAGATACGGTCCACCAGTATAGTCATTAAGTTTGGTCTGTTCTTTTTCAGTCCTGTCAAAAAACTATTAGGTTTCAGTGGTCTCTCCCCAACCCATAAATCTTGCCAGGCATCCCTTATTTCTTAATTACATAGCATGGAATGTCTTTTTTGCAGATGTTCACTAATTTAAAATGACAGGGATACACAGTTTCAGGTGCTTATTTGTGCTACTAAAGCTATGTAGTGACAATTCTGTGTCAGCCTTGCATTCTTGGCTAATTATAGTACAGCTCTTGTTACTTGTATGCAGTTGTGAAAATATTGTTGGGTGAGGAGAAATAAGCTTACCATGTGTTCAGCAACTATAGACTATATTTTGCTCTGCTTTATTAGCCATATAAGTAAAGGTAATAAGATATTTCCTGTTGCTTTTAAGTACTTGGCATAATTACTTTTTCAAGTTCTAATTTCTAGTTTGTCTGCTTGTATTGTATAGCTACAAAACCAGGTCTATAAGATTGTGTAGCTACAGGTAAGATAATTAAATTCCTAGTAAGCAAAAGCAACCTGTCTGGAAAATTGGAATTTTTGCGTTAGCTGCTGCTGACTATGAAAAGATTAGTTCAAAGCTGAAGATAATCAGTACCATCAGAACTTTCAGAATCACTTAATGTCTGTAATACAAAATGCTACAGTATTTGTCTAAAAATTACAGTGATGATATATACTGGGTATTTCTTCATTGTCTTCAATCTTAGGTTCTAAGAACCTCTCAGAAATCTTTTATCATTTCTCAGAAAAGTGATACATTACTATCTTTGCTTTACAATATAGAAATTGCCTTTATGTTCTCTGTGGCTCCTCTCTCATTAAAGCAGAGCAGATTACCTCAGTAATTAATTATTTCATTATTATTACTTGGACATCTGACCATTGTCCAAGTGCATATATGTGTAACAAGCAGGAAAGAAGAGCTGTGGGATAGACAACATATTAACTGTACCAAAAAGTGTCCATGATCCCTGTCCACATTTATAAGACAATCTTCTCCCATTCTGTTTTACTAGATAACCAATACATAGCAATGATATTCCCCTGTTGTTTTCAAAACAAAGTAATGCAATAAACACTGTTGTGCTAGTGGTCTTAGCACTAGGTACTATGACTTCAGTGTAAGACATTCTGGGCACAGGATATTTGGATTACTAAAAAATAATACAATGGACCAGATTAGCTAAATGCAACTGTTAAGCTACTAAAATTTTACTCCTAGAATACAGCACTCCAATAATTTTACACAGCTTTTCTGTGAATACTATGTATTTTCCTAATTTTGCATTTCAGAAAATTTTATTGCCAACAATTTCATCTAGGTTTATCTCACACCTTATAAAAACATAATGTTCAGCCATTTTTTAGTCGAATGGAAGACTGTCATTCAAGCTTGCCAGGCTGCATATGTGCTTTCATAAACAGCCAATGGGAAACACAATTTTGTAAACACCCTGATTTACAGTCAGCTTTAGCAGTGACTGAGGAGAAGCTCCCAAGTTGTGTGTGTTTCCATCAAATATTCAAATGATTCAGGTAGATAACTGACTATATCAAGGATACCTGTTGTGGGTCTGAGATGTTTTTCACTGTCTTACCCACTAATGTTTGTGGGTAATGAGATGCTGTGAAGAATTGATATGCATTGTTAGTGAGACATTGGCAAATGATTGCACACAGTGAAAGTATTTAAATTTAATTTAGTTTTTAATTATTTTTTTAAATTTAAATTAATTTTTAAAATGACACTGCAAACACATTTTTCCTTGAACTTCAGAATACATTTTGGGAGGTTGGAAATGCTGTGAGTCTAAAAAAGAATTTTTTTTGCTGCTTCTATGTGTGGAACTGCATCCTTGAACTTTCCTCTAAAGATTCAAATTTATTGCCATAATCCATTTGTTAACAATGAGCATTTGCAGATGTGCAGACATATAATTATAGGAAGTAAAAATAAGACCTCTGTGTAAAGAATAGCACAACAGGCGGGTTTATGATTTATGTAGTTCAAAAGGTTTGTTTTGTTTTGTTTTTAGCTTAGGAAGGAGATTGCTTTAGCAAAGTAACTACATACAATGTATGCATTTAATGCAGAAGGAGACAAGCCAAAGCAATTACTCTCCTTTTGGCCCATGTTATTTGTACAATTAGCCACCTAGAATATGATATTTTATCAAGCTACTTCTTTAAAATGTTTTGTGAGGCAACCTCTTTTATTTTTTATGCATGGATCAACCAGACCTGTTGCAGTTAATGGTTTTTGTCCCTAATACATTGCTTTTGCAGCAAACAGATCTCAATGATCTAAAACTTTTGGTACAATCTTCATATACCACTGAGTGAAATTGTTAAAGACAAGTTCCTCATGGTTGGTAAGATTTCACAGTTCATACTGTGACTGAATTGAATTTGTTTGTAATCTATTACATAACTTATTTGTTATTTGTAGATACATACTCTAGTGATACAGAACCATTGTGTTCTGAAAAGGAAGGAAAAATAGGCAAGAACAAGATACATTTTTGCTTTCAAGATACCTTCTGAATAAAGTAGAGCACACTTTTTAAAGCCTTGTCATCACATTCATTTTGATTTGTGTGTCTCTCTTCAGAGAACGCACACTGCTTCCTTTTACTCACCAGAACTAAGATGTGACATTGGTTTGTGCTGCAGGATTCTTGTACCTGCCGAACAGTGCAAAGGTGCTGCACAGGCATTTCATGTCTAGCATGAAAAAGTGAGATGTGCAAGGCAGAATATCTGTATTAAAATTCTGGTCTGGTGATGCCTTGCCAGTTGATGTAGGGATTATTGCATTTGCTTGACAGTGATCAGTTTGAGAAAATCCATAAGCATATCCATCATTGAGAGGGATTTTGGAGATGATGATGATCTATCTTATCTGAAGTGCCAGTGATTGTTAAACTGCAGCTCTTATTTTTAGCTGATTCCAAATTTGGGTCCTTTGTGAAGACAAAGTGGAAAGAGATTGACATTCTTAAGGAAAAAAAATCCTTATGTACTTTATCTCCTGTCATTCTTTCTCTGATTGTAGTTTTTGAGTTGTTGCAGTTTGAGTTTTTGGTTTTGTTCATTGCAATGCAATTTAAATATATATTATCTGTTTGAGAACTTAGAGCTGAGAGATGGAAACCCAAATTCAAATGCATTAACAGTTGGAATATAATGCTAGAATTGTGCCATTGCTGCAGTGTATGAATGAAATTCAAGCCTTATTATATACTTAACTCATTACTGCCTTATCTCCTGTATCAATAAAGCATATTTGGCAGGTCTGTAATTTTTTTCACACTACCCCAAGTTCCATGAAATTAAGGCCAATGTTTGTACTGTGTTTACAGAACTTTCAGAGAACTGAAAAATTTTTGGAAATTCTTTTTTGAGGATATTTGGAAATTTCTATTTTGAGTCCTCCTAAGTTTTACGGGTGACTACATCATGCAGTGAGTAAAGATACTTTGAAAGGCCACAGTGAGATAGCCACCTCTTAACTCTGCTATTTGACAAAGAAATTGCACTTATACCTTCTACATGCTTGAATAGATGTAAATAAATATTATATGCTTTATTTTAAGTCAGGTAAATTCATAGTTGAGCTATAACACTTAAATATAAGAGTAGCCAATAGTGCAGTGAGAAGAGATAGAGTAAGTGCTGGAGGTGAACAGCAAAGGACAGCCTCTTTTTATGTGGGCTGGATTTTTTTGAGGGGAATATGATTTTGTGTTTGCTTTTGTTAAATAGGAGCTTAGAGAGTTTTTAGAAAAGACCTTGGTTTGAGATCAGCTTTTAAACTTGGGCTCTAAAATTTGGCAGAAAGCAGGAATGTTGCCATGGTAACCCGTCAGCTAGCACTGTGTTACTGAACCTCCTGCCAGTTCATCCACAGTCGAATGCTGAAGGCAACCTCTGAGGGTATTATATGTTCTGTCCTGAAACAGTTCACAGTTCAGCAGGCCCTTCCAAAAATAGCTGTTCGTGATTCTCAAGTCACAGCCTATCTGAAAAAAAAAAAAAAAAAAAAAAAAAAAAAAAAAGTTTTCCCTTCAGAAAGCTGAATGAAAAGCCTTCATCTTGATGGCGGATTTTCGTCATCCCAGTTAAACTACTGGGCGTTTTGTAGTGAGTGGAGGTGGTTTACTGACATTTTAATTGGAAGGATGATTATGCATTTTGTTCTAGAATATCGTCCAAATTTAGGATGCTGTCATCTTCATTTCTCCTGCACTGTGAACAGTGAGCATGGGGAAGTACTGTCGTCAGGGAAATGCAATCAAGCCTGGAACCCGGTTACACAATTCTTTTCCTCAGACCAAGCAGTGCAGGTCTTGTGTTCACAGTAAAAGGAGGTCTTTAGGTGGGATTAAGAGAAAACAAGATGATCTACAGCCTGCCTTTCCAGATCTTCCTGTGGCTAATACCAATACTATCTCAATACCCAAACTGAGTGGATAATTTGTTCAGCATTCAGAAACAATAGCAGAAGTAGTCCCACAGTAGTATAGAACTAGCACAGACTGGAGGGTAATGCAGTGCTGCTGGCCCCAGCAGCCTCTTAGCTGAATTTCTTCTTGCAGCAGAAGATGGTGATTGCTCAGCAGACCAGCCTCAGAGCTGTGTCTGTATCTCACAGTGCCCTGCTGGGATGGGAGATGCACCATGAGCTACTTGCAGTTTATGAGTTGCGTGTTGGTTACCCCTTGCTTCTGAGATATGTTTATATAATCTGGCCCAGCAGCTTCTATCCTCAGTCTAGACTATTTTAATGTGTATAGTACTCAGTATCACCTATAATTTTCTACTTATTTATTTGTTTATTTATTTTTCCATACAAGTAAGCACAGTGCTGGTCACCAAAAAGAATTTAAAAAATACAGAATGAATTGCAGCACCTGTGTTCATATCCTCAGGCTTCAAAAAATGTTCATATCCTTCAGGCTTCAAAACAATCTAGGACCATTTTTGCTATTATATGTTTTCCATTGCTCTAGAAATATTTGTATTTGTTTTGGCAGTCTGCTTGAGTGTTAAGTGGTTTTTAGCCCAAGTACCTTACTGCTGTGTTTTCTTATCTCTGTATGATTACCTGCTAAACTGTGTCTTTGTTTCAAAATGCTTGTACTGTGATACACTTGTCAAAATGTGCACAGAAAATAAGCCACAACTAGAAATGCATGTCAAATACTGCAAAACTGACAGTTTCATTCAAATTAATGATGACTGATATGATTTGCCACAAGCATCATAGCTTCCAATAACATTTTCTTGCTGGCAGGAAGAAAAAAAAATAGCTTGGATGTTTTTGTTCTTTTTGCACTCAGTACTATGAAATAAACAAGATTCAAATAATATTTACACAAATTCTTTTGTTATCTATCTCATGGTCTAGCATACGTCTGCACCTTTTAATAAAATATCTCACCTTCCATGATATTAAGCTTTTTAGGGTTCATACATAATACAAAATTAAAAGAGGAGTTACATGTGTTACCAGTAAGTCTATAGTTTTGTAATGGTATGACTTTTCTGTTCTACATTTAACAAGCCTAAATATTTGTGTGTGCATATATATACACATATACATTTCTTTTTATATGTAATATTATATATAACGTACATTTTTATATGTGTGTTTATATGTATAAACATTTCAATATTTTAAAGGAACTGTGTTGGTGATGTGTGTGGAGGAGTGGTTTTGAGAACTTACCTTCTGAACATAAGAGATTAATGTTAAATTCTGATAGTGCTATGGTTGAGACTGGAGTGGAAGAGGCACCAAACGTGAGTTACTGCCATGATGTCTGTTCAATTACAGGTGTTGTTTACAAGAAATTGAAGCTGAATGTTGACTTCTGATGCTGCAGTAGTAGGTACTGCAGTAGTAGGAGGAATAGGAAGTTTGATTGGATTTCACACTTTTACACACACTTCACACAGTTCCAGCTGAATTTCATTCTCAATTTATTTCTGTTAGTTGGAAGCTAGAAGTATTATTGGTGAGCATACAAAATTGTGATTATTTCCTCCGTGTTATTAAAGAGCGGATGTGTTTAAAGTAGTCTTAGATTTGTATCTTTCATTCTGCAGGAAACACAAAACCTTAAAAAGAAGTTTGTTTATGTATTTATTTATTTTGGTTGAAATTGTGCTCTGGAATATATCATTCAAATTGAATTTTAAGAGCTACTTATACCTTAACACTCAAACAGTGCTAAGCAGAGGAATTTTTAAGTCACCTTTGTCCTTGCAGGATTTTGAGCTTGCTGTAAAGCAAAGCAGCCTGAAAGCTGCTCTGGATTTGGCAACCCTCTCTGGGGTCCCAGCAGTCTAAGGAATGCTGCCACCATGCTGCAACCTTTATGCAGGAAGTCAGGGACTCAACAGCAGATGATTTGTAGCTGCTTGCTTAATGTCGAGGGAATCTCCTGCTGACCCAGTAAGGCTTACTACATAAAGCAGCCAAAACAGTAGGCAAGGACTGGCATGTTCTAAATTCCATTGTTTAGAACAACCTTTCTTTTAGATTTTTTAATTCTTTTTGTTTACAATTTTAAAACTTGTCTGTTTACTACATAGCTGGAGTGACTCACCCAACAACTACGAGCTACCTTATCATAAATTTTGTTCGTGCTTGTTAGGAAACTGGATACATGGATCTCATTGGGCAGCTGGGGATCTAAGGGAGAGTGACAATCCTTATTAAGCTTGTCTTCTCTTAGCCTGTCAAAAGAGAGAGATCTTTTGTATTTGTGAGGATTATCATAAAGAACAATACATGGAAAAATAAATGGACCTACTGTCCCATGGGAGCCAGTGCAAGCCTGCCAAATTCAGCAGCTTTCATAATAATTTGAATGCTTGTATGTTAAAGTACAATGTAAAACACATCCGCTATTTTATCCTTTAACATTTACTACTTTAGACTCTATAGCAGTTTCAGTAGCTCTTGACCTATACCCAAGTGCACAGCATGTGGTGTTTTGTCTGGGAGATTCATAGCTGAACAGTTTGAAAGTAGAGGACATCTCCAAGAATGGACAAAGAGCAAATATCTTTTTGCATCAGGGATGAGTGAAAAAAAGCCTTCAATTGCTGTCCCCAGAGTTAGATAGTGTCCTCCAATACAGTCAGTCCCCATTTTCATGTAATTGTGAAAGCAGTTTTGAGTTCTGGTTTTCTGTGTACATGGACGGATTTAGACACAGGAAATGTCATCAGCTGCACAAAGTGTGAGGTTGCTTGGGACAGCAAAATTATTGTGTGAAAGATGGCCTGGGAGGGCTCTGTAAAGCTGGGATTGCTGTAGTTGCTGTCTGTGGATGCAGATACCTTGGTGACTCCAAGAGCTGGGGAAGCTTACTGAAATGCAGTAATTACTTCTTCCTCTGCACTGGGACTATCTGGGTCACATTTCTGGCATTTGGCTAGCCTGTTCCCATCCCTTACTACACCAGCCCCTGCTCCTCATCTTTGGAGAAACAACTCTGAATTTGGCTGTTTTGCTGCTGAGGAGCTGAGCAAGCTCTGACTCACAGTGAAAATCTGAGGTGTAATGGAGGAGAGCAAGGCCAAGAAAAGCCTTGCACACTGAGGCAGATGGGATGTGTCTTGGTGTAATATTTGCATTTCATTGTTTGAAAGAAATCGTGTTTTAAACAAAACGCCCCAGAATATTTATCTTCTTCTTGCAATTCACGCATTTATACAGTACATATACAGAATGCTCCTTCTAAAGACAGAAGGTAATCTGGAATTAATGTAAAGTAATGCTGGGGAATGTTAGTTCTGTATTTGTTGTATTTGTAATAAATTTTAATATTTGGCATTTGAAAACTTAGCTTGCCAGATTTTGAATGATGCTACTACTTCAAAAACATTTCAATATTTAAAATAACTATACTGTTCATTTTAAGTCATACATTATTACATGTTTCCAGTTCTGTTTTTCTGAATGTGTAAGATTTTTTTTTTGCATATACTAGTATTTTGTTCTGAACGTGAAGGGAATTAATTTTTTTGAGTCACCTTTTGAGGATTTCTTAGCTCTGATTGTTAAACATTCTCTTCTGGAGGTAAGTGGAGGAATCCCAAGCAGGCATGAGAAGGAGGAACAAAAGGTGGTGACAACAATAGCGCCCTTTTTTTAGATCACTGAGGAGACTGTGTGTTATAAATCCTTTATATACTACATTCTCATTTTAAGTGGCAGAAATACCATATTTTCCCATTCACAAAAAAAAAAAAAAAAAAAAAAAAAAAAAAAGCCATGAAATTTTAACCAATAAAAAAAATAAATAAAAGAATTAACTACTACAGCTGAAATTATATCTCATGTAGTACTAATGTTAAGGGATTAAGTATCTCTCAAATCTCTCAAACACTAGGAATCTTCAAAAGGAAAAAAAAATTTCATCACCAACAGAAAAAATGATGATGCCCCTGAGAGATCTTGTACTTTTTTTCTGTCTTCAATTTCTGTTACTTGCTATGAAAATTCCTGCTCTTTACGTGTTTGAAAGATGGTAATTTGTTTGTTTGTTTGTTTTTCTCCTAAACAGTATTTACCCTTTAACAAATCCAGGAAAGAAAAATGTTAAGCTTCCCTAATGGTTAACAGGTAAGCACTGAAGGAACTGTTTGTTCCGGCTCAAATATTTTATCAACTGTTAAACTCTGGTCAGCAGTAGTGAACTATATGCTAACTATGTCATAGCTGACAATAACAATATCTTACAGACGAATTTTAAGTACACGAATTTACTACAAAAATTCTTAATTTGTGTAGTAAATATTTCCACCGCTTTCCAAATAACCTGACACAGGATCACTGGTGCTCTGTATCTAATTCAGCAGGGAGTTTTCTTGTCTCACATCCTTCCAGAACTGAGTTAAAATTTAAAATATGTATATCTAGAAAAAATATTTTGATGTCAACATGTTACTCAATGCTCCTTGCCTGTTAACCATGAAGTATTTTTCCAAGTAGCATCAACTACATAAAAAGGAAAATCTAATAGCCTTTAGCATTCAAAAAAAATTATTTTTGCAAGCCATGTGAAATGAATAAATTCTGTTTCCAGCAACTACATTTGCATTCTGACAGGCAGAAAAGTAGTAGGGTTTTTTTCCCACATGCTGCCTGTTCAATCAAAGGAACTCATTACTGAAGCTGATAAAGAGTGGGTATTAATACTAAGCATGTCCATTTCATATTATACATATTATTCTGGCAGAAGAATATTTTCATCTCCAGATCATAGCAGAAGTAATTAAAATTCAAGACATTAATTATACTTTAATTAAACCAAACCATATTTCATATGATTGTTTTGGCAGTATGAGGAAGTCTGTCTCCTCAACAGCTAGTGAGATGGTTATGACAAATTATAAAATCACTGAAGCCAAGTAGAATTGTTCCAGTCAATTAAGTGCGTCTGTGAAGGACTATATACAGCACATAAGCAAAGGGAAAAAATCAGCAGTATTTTAAACTCTTTCAGCCATACACTGCCGTCATTTATAGTCACAAATAATGAAAATTTGTTCTTTTTTCTCTCTGTGCAATTTAAGAAACCTATGGTTTTGAATGGACCAGTTAACATGTTAAGCATTAATAGCACATCCATTGATCTGTTAATTTGTCAAATGACATGGCCCAAAACACTACTGCTCTGTGTGAGAAAGTGTTTTTTCAGCAAAGGACAGGCAAAAACTTACAGCCACACAATGCTTTGGCGACATACATTATTCTTCTTTGGCTCAGTGTTTTCCTTTTAAATATTTTTACATGTGGAAGTGAGCTATAAAATGTTGTGATTTTGTGGTTAGAATCGAAATGCTGTGTTTCATTACATCCTTAAATATGTGTGTGTGTGTGTGTGTGTGTGTGTGTGTGTGTGTGTGTGTGCATTCTAGGGATTTTCTTCCAGAACGTAAGCAATTGCTAACTGCAAATCTTTCTTACTAATATAGGCTACGTAGCATAAGCAGACAGGCACCAATTTTTCCAAGTATAGTACCATGACGTAGAGAACTGGAATAGGGTGACTGATAAATGCTGCAGATAGATGAGAGATTCACAAATTACTTCCTGGCTCCATGTTTCAAAGCCTACATTTTAGCAAGCAAGAGATATATAAGTGACTACAGGACTGTAGTCTCTGATTAGTTTTGATCTCTTTTTAAGCAGAAAGTATAAATAAAACAAAACAAAATAAAAAGCTTAGAAAATATAAAGCTTTTTAGTTATCTCTGAAGTTTTGTCCTTTTACAGCAGTGATGGTCGGTATCCAAGTAATTCTGGACACAGCAGGCATATCTGGGTATAGTTGATGAGAACGTTTGCCTAGTAGTGCAACATTTAATATCTCTTCCACAGGCTTTATTAATTTTAGTTGAGACTTTGGATCTGGTAGATATCATACTTCTATGTTTACTGAAATTAGTGAAGTGAATAATTAATACTCACGGGACTACTGAAGACAAGTGTTCTTCTCTTGCATAATAGAGAAATTAGATGATACTAAAGCAAATGTTAAAACGCACAGGTTATACAAAAATGTGTAAAGTGCTGATATAGCAAGGCATTGGCTGAGTTATGCTTACATAGTTTGAAAATGTGAGTAGGAAGAGTGTTTGTATTTAACCTTGTTAAACAGGAATAAGTCACTATTTGAGTTAGTGGGGAGCTCTTAGTGCTCTGTCCAGCATATTGCTGAGTCAGCTGGCTTTCCCCATAGTGACAGTGAAGTTCCTGAGCTCAGTTTGCTATAAGTGACTTTGTTAGTCGTGTAGATCATGTTTTGAAATCTATGTATATGATTTTAAGGTGTATTGACTACATACAAAGTCTAACAGGTATGTAACAGTTTTAGTTGCATCAGAACATTAGCATTCACTATGTGAGCAAGGTGGTCCAAATCTGAACTGAACCAGGAACCATTCTTTACTTGGATCAAACTCATGCTAGAAAAAGTAGATGTGGTTTACCAGAGTGTATGTAAGGGTTCACTAAGTATGTTTCCTGTTCTTAAAACTTCCAAGAAATTTCTAATTTGTGTACAAGTTTATTATAATATTTGCATAATGTATGGCAATGGCTGCAGAGGGATTTGAACACTAATGCTCAGTAATATGAAATATTCCATATTATTTCTTTGAAATTTTTCATAATAGCCTCAGTTATTTCCCAAGTTTCTCATACCTGAAGGTACTTAATGAATAAGTCTTATTCTGTTCAATGAAGCTGAACTTTCTAAATAGAAATTGCTCTAAAGATGCTAATTGAACTTGAGCTTTGGAACCTGATCTGTGGATTTTTTATGTTTTTTGTTTATTTGGTTTGTTTGTTTGTGATATCTGCATAAACATACTTAAAGAAAAAAGAAATAGATACAGAAACATCATGGTATGTTAAAAAACAAGCATCTTCTAACTGCCATTCCATCCTGCTTTGCTTCTTCAGAGTAGTTAATGAATGTTTCTTGTTGTTTTGTCTCATTTTTCTATGAAGCAGGCAGTTCCTTGGAAGCTGTTAGCAGCTTCATTTCAGAAAAATTCTATTCCTCTTAAATACCTGGACCACAAGCTGCACCTTTCACACAGATAGAGCACTGCCTAAAGAGAGCTTTACCAGATGAACTCTTTCCCTGCGATGTAAATCTTGGTTAACATGTTAGACTGTTTTTATAGACGCATCATGTAAGACCATAAGTAATTAGTCACAGTCCGGAGTTGGTAATCGATTGGAATTCTTTGTCCTCTCCTACAAAGGTACTGTACCCCATAATCAGAGTCACACTCAGATACCTTCCAATTAAAACAGTTCCATTGTTGAAAATAATCAATGATGGGCCAGAGAAAGCGAATAAGGGAAAAGTTTAATTCTCTGATTTGGTGGTTAGGACAATTGTCTTGGGAGTGCTATTAGAAAGTTCTACGCACTTTCCAAAAATATGTATTTGATATTAAATAATCTTAATGCAAATGTGGAAAATTTCCATCTCTTCTCTGAGAAGTGTGCCATGACAGCTGTGAACCTTGCTCCTATACTTGTCCGTTTAATGCACTCGATTTTGCATTTGTGTAGCTACAGCAGGGTTAGTGATGTTTACCCCAGAGTAGTTTGTAATCTGATGATTATTACATCTGGTGATTACATACAGTCCTTTCCTGGGAAGATAGCTCCAAATCAGGCTAAGAGCAGCACAGAATAGGTCACCACACCTGCAGGGAATTCTTTAACCACATAGTTGTTTTTGAAAAGCAGGCATAACTGCTGTTCTGGTCTGGTTCTGAATGGGATTGTTTCTGTGTACTGTACCTACAAACTCCACCTACAAACGTAGATGTTGTATTTGGTGTATTCCAAGTTCCAGAATCTCCCATTCTGGAGAACAGATTAAAAGCCACCCAGTTTGAAAATCCTGGTGTGTTTAATATACAACCAAATCTACCAAATTATTACAAAATATTAGCATTGTGTAGAAAGCAGAATTTAAAATTTGTAGTGAACTTCAGTTTCAAAAAATGAAGTGAACTACAAATGATTTTTCCCTTGTTCTTCCTTAAACCAGCACTGCATAAAATGAATTATGTCTCCAGTAATAAAATTAAAGTTTTTTTAATTTGTTTTTATTACTATGCCTTTTCTTTGGTGATATTTTTGCAGTAATCCCCATACTATAAAACTGAAAGCATCACAACTTCAAGAACATATGCGTAGATTTACATTTTTAAATAAAAAATATTGTTATATTGAAATGACACATTCAGGGAAAATTCTCATAAACCTGAAATAGTACTAGAGATAAAATCAAAATGCAAAGGCTAATAACAGGAAAATTAGATTTTAAGAATTTTGAGCAAAGCTTTTTCCTCATGAAGAGTAAGGACAGAGCTGAACATTTAAGTCTAGTATTTTCTGGTTTAGTACACTTACAGTTATTCTTTCAAATAATGTTTATCTGATTGAGATAGCTCCCTGTTTATCTCCCCCTTTCAACAAGTATTTTCTTTAGTAGTGCTTCTTGCAGAATGGAAACAGGATTTTTGGATTAATTTAGCTATAGACTAGTCTTGCTGGTCAATTATTTTTTTCCCTTCAAAATCTCAAAACTCCCATTAGTCATACACAGAATACAGAACCTTTCAAAAAATGAAACATTCCAGGCTGATCTTCAAGGGGGCATGAAATGTTGAACTAAGAGTTAAAGGGGAATTCTCAAGAAGAAACATAGATAGAGATGTGAAATATTTAGCCAGGTGAGAATAAATAAAGGGCTATTTTAGAATGATAACTTTTCCAAACATGTGCATGTAAGAGTGTATTAGCAAGACTGCAGAGCCTCTTAGGACTCAGAAAGCTGTTTCTATTTAATTATTCAGGAAAACTGTGATACAATCATGATATTTGCCTTAGAGTAACAAGACCAGTCACTAAAATTCATTGAATGCTAGAGCTGTTGCAGAAGGAAAAGTGAAGCAAGCATAAACTTTAACAGATTTATTTTATTTTATAGAATTTTTATTATTTTTTTCCTCTTTCTTTTTACAATGAATGCATTTTTACTATTTCTTATGTGATCTTTACCAGTCATTTTCTTCCTTCTGGAACTGGTTGACTCTAGTGACATTGTTTTATGACTGAATATAAAATTGCCTATGAAGTTAGCAAAGCCTGTTAAATAAGCTGTCAAAACACAAACCATTTCATACCTTAAAGCTCAGTAAGAAAGACAATTTTATCCAACTTAAAATTAAAGTCTTTCAGTGTCACCTTATTGGACAGCCTCGAGATAGATTGCATACAGCTACTGTTCATTATGATGCATCTGTAGGCTATTCAGTTTCAATAATAAATGGTGAAAGAATCATCAGAGACTTAAAAAAACTGGCTTGATAAAAGGGTTTTCTTCAGGAACATGTTTTAAACTAAAATGAAAAGATTATAAATGGACTTCATAGTATAGTATTACAGTAGGATTTGGGTAGATACTTGTCAGACATCTTTCTGTGTGACAGAGACTAAAGGGTTTTGTAAAGGTGAGAAAATAGTGCTTTGAATGAGAACCTCATGTACTGCAGAGCAAGTATTCAACATGTTATCTTTGCATTTCTACCAAGGGCTCCCTTCTCAAGTCTGACCAAAGGTATTTTTTATAAGATGAGAAGTTCATATTAATTCAATTACACCTGTAATGTGTACCTGTAACTTGTACCTGTGTACACCTGTAACATGTAACACCAACACCGTGTGCACACACTGATAGAGTGAGAACTGGCTGAAAGATACCTAATTTAAACACTGGCTGTAACTAACAGAAGCAGGCTTTATATTTCAGTGGGAATAATTTTATCTTTATAACACTAGAAATTCTGACCATCAGATTTTTCTTTAAAATTCAGCTATCAGGATCTAATCCTGTTTACATTAATGACAAAGAACAGACAGAATCTGATTTTCCTGGGTTCTTATTTATGTACTTGACTTGAGCAGCCTTCTGGCCAGAGAATATTAATGTCAGAAGGTTTTTAAATGTGGTTTTTTTTTTCAGATTAGAGTTCCTATGGCAACAGAAAACTTTTTTCATAATCAGTACTAGCAAAGCATTAGCACTTTGAACTATGATGGTTGTACTAGTCCGTATTTGCTGAAGCACAAATGAGTACTGACATTTTCAAAATGATCCAATTATAGATCAGTGATACCTTGTGTAGAGATTTTGATATTATTAAATACTATAATATCATTTGGAGTAAAAATTTAATAAATAATTAGGAAAATAAATAGAAGGGGAACCATTAGGCCAAGCATGGTTCACTTGCTTCAATGCAAGAAGAAAACTTTTGTTTTACCCCCATCACCATCCTAATGTTCTAGCAGGAGGAAGTTCTGTTATGGAGACACTCCCTAGCTTCAAAATAGTCTTTGATTAAATAAGAATGGTAAAGCAGGCTGGTATAAGACAAATTGAAAATAGTGCAAGAACAGCAATAAATGAGAAAGTCTTACATTTGTGTCTAATTTCAGACTGAAATTTATGGAGTGAAAAGAGAAACTGAAAATAAACTCAAGGCATTTCATTATGCGGAATTCATTATATAGAACTGCAGTATTTGGCTTAACAACAATAAAAAGCATAAAATTCTTGTTAAAAAAAAAAAAAAGGCAACATTTCTTCTCAGATCCCTGAATGTATGCCATATACGTTGTGTACATGGCTTTGGCAAACACAATCATAGGGTCACGAATAAAGATCTATGCAAAAGTCAGATAATACATACTATAGCAGTAAATGTCTCATACTGAAAGTGGAAAAAAAAATAAATAAAATAAAATAAAATAAAATAAAATAAAATAAAATAAAATAAAATAAAATAAAATAAAATAAATAAAAGAATAACAAAGGAAAGATTTCATCCTTTTTTAAATCCTTCCTTCCTTCATTACAGAAATATTATTTATAATTACTTTTCTGTTTACATTGACATTGTTGAAATCAACAAAGCTAAATGAAATAGAAGGATGGCAAGCAAAATAGTTGTGAGCACTAATGTACTAATGTGAGAATTCCTCTTAAATTTTATTAGATTTAATTGAATCCAAAGATTAATGTTGTAAGTGCTGTAAAAATGTATCAACTGGTGGAAGATTAATTATGAGTGTAGTTTCAGTGGAAAACATTAAACTTCAGCAGTTCTTAATATAAAGCAAACTACTGAAAATAAATATTATTGTAGATGGCAAAAAAAGAGAAAGGCATTTAAAGGATCTGAAACCAATACATAGCTGCAAAATGTTCTGTGGGCTTGCCTAAGACAATGAGAGGGGCTTTTTTGTTTTGGGGGAGTAGAAAGCCATTCACCTTCTGTAGAGCTTAAAGAAGATAGAATTTTAGAGGCATTTTTTTCCTTGAGAGATTTGAAGTTAAACTTAGTTGGTTCTGAGCATCAGCTGTAGTTTATCTGCTGGTCAAGCTCCTTGGGGTTAAGATTTTATTGATCTTGAGGGATCTCCTGCCCTTTAGGGTGAATTGCTGTTTTAACAATAAATACCTTTAAAAATGTACCCTACAGTGAGGGAAGAGTGATTAAGACTAAAAAACTTGAAAGCTATTGTTGAAACTTGCAAGCATTCTTTGCTATGGCTGTAATTAAAATCCTGAATGATAATCAAGCTTTTAGGCCAAATCATTCCATCCATGAAAAAACAAATACCAGTTTATTCCAAAAACATTGTCTTCGGCACATTTTGTTGTTTATCAAAACAAATACCGATGTAAACGCTATGTTGATTTTGTTAATTATATTCCCACCAATGTACCAGACAGCATTCTTTCAGAATATTAATATCTTTATGCAAATTAGAGAAGGTTTTTTAGAAATAACTTCGCTGCTTCAAACCATTAGTCTGTTTTATGGGGTGAAGCAATCCAATTTCAACTGAGTTCAGGATGACAGTCCTAGTTACTACAGTCATTACCTGATCCTTCAGATGGGGTGGATTGGGTTCATAGTTCATGATTTGCAAGACTCATATTTTCAAATTTTCATGTGGGCCTCATTCAAGACATACTTAAAGAACAGATCAGAATCAGAACTGATTCTTGTTCTCATTTTCAGGCTTTTAGCAGTCCTGTACTCACAGGACTCACCCACTCTTGTTTGTCATGCCCATTCCCTTTTGGCATACTCCAGTATCTTTCCTTTCTATACCAAATTGGACAGGGAAAAATACATAGTCCAGGGAACAGATCTCTTAGTCTTAGTCTCTGAGAAATAGTTTTTATTAAATCACTAGGTTTTACTGTAGTTATTCAGCCAGTTACTAGGCTTATGGTGTGATATTCATCTAGTCTGTCAAATTCCTAATGATGAGGGGGGATTTTCATGGGCCCCCTGCCATGCATGTTCCTAGACTGATATATTCCTAAATGGCTTTGTGAAACTTAGACATCAGCAGAAAACATTGCATTTTCTGTCCTTGAGCAAGTTATTTTCTGGGACTACTTTGGGAATATTCCTATCTTTTCCTAGGATTTCTCCTATTGGAGAAAGTGATTTTTTGCCCCTTTTCACATTCTTCTAATCCCAGTATTGCAAAGAAAACCACGAGGAATCACTGGTAATAGCATTAACAGCACTAATAAGATTGTAAAATATCATTGTTTTAATATCATATTGTTTAAAATATCATTGTCTTTATGTGCCAGTGAAGGCAGATTTAAGGGATTTAGAATCTCTGGAAGCTTCTTGTGCTTCATTTTCAGCTCTGCTCAACTCCTGGCATGGGAGCTGGATGTTCTCTGGGATTGAAGCTAAGTGGTGGACAGAGGTCACCCAGGTGATGACTGAATGGTCTGAGTTTTGAGTTCATTCTCATACAAGTCTTTCTGCAGTGTTTGTTGTACTGAAACATTTCACAAAGGCAGTAGTATTTAAGGAAAAAGTGTGTCACGAGCTATGTGGGTTCCAAAGAAAAAGACCAGAGGTAGATATTCAGATTTCAGATGGATAAAATAGAAATGAAATGAAATGAAATGAAATGAAATGAAATGAAATGAAATGAAATGAAATGAAATGAAATGAAAACAGGGAGGCAAATTTTACCTCTGGTTTCATTCCAGTTACAGTTAAAAACAAACAGGATTTTATGTCTACTGTGCATTTCAACAGACATGTAGATGCTTCATCTTAATAACTGTTCCCTTGATTATAAAAACAGCTTCTTGAGGACTGTGTGATTCTTTAAACTGGAAATACTGTCAGACCAACTTGGAGTTTTTTAAAACATAGAACTATATTATGGCTGTTAATGTTTGTTGAAATTACACAAACGTCTTTGAGATAAATACAAAAGTTTGTTTTAGTTTTCAGAAATAATCTTTCATAAGTAAAATGGATGTGTGTTCTATTTTGGAAAACAAGTTTTGTGTGTGTGTGTGTGTGTTGTGTTGTTTTTTTTTTCTCTGACAAGAACAAAACAGTGGTCTATTCTAAAGCTTTTAGGTTAATCATTCCAAATTCAAAGTATAAATCTAGATTAACGTATAGATTAAAGTATAACGTCTAGATTAAAGTATAAATCTAGATTAATCTAGATTAGTAATTAAGTTGTTTCCAGGTATTCCTTTAGCACACTATTAATATCTGTTGTATAAGATTTTGTGGAAAGTAAGTCTTTCTAATGCAACTTGTTTTGTTTGAGGTGTCTGTGTTAAACAGTAATGTAATCAGTTAAGGAATAGATCTACTGAAGAGCTTAGAAAAAATTGGAGGAAGTAGAAAATTCTTCAAAACAAGCTGTCAGGAAACTGTTGTGCAGCCTTCTAGAGATAGTCAGTTTGTGCAACAATTACTTTTTTTAAAGTACAAAGGTCTATTGAAGCATGAAACAGAGACTTCTGTCTGGCTTTTAAAAATAGGCCAGGTTCGAGGAGGTACAGAAACCCTGACAGCTGACATAAAAGGAGGAGCACATTTTAGGGAAAGAGATGATCAGGAGGATTGGGATGAGGTTTAGAAGTCATTGTTGTATTGATGTTTAATGTCCTTTGTCAACGCAAGGATAAGGGACAGTTGGGTTGTGTTTACAACATAAACACTAGAACAAATAAAAGGGTGGATTTATTAGTTCAGCCGTGAGCTGTTCACAGAGCTTTTTGTTTGGTGCATTGTGTTGTGAGTTTAGCAGAACAGAGCACATTAGTTCTGTCTGATGATAATGAACTCAGAGCAGAGTATGAATGAGATGAGGGGAACCATGGGACTCACAGTAATAGTTTCATAAGCATGCTGCTGTTTTCCTGCGTCTGCATTATGTTTCACAAAGACATTAAAATGGGTTGTTTCCAAACAATGAGTTTCCTAAACTGAACAAATCCATTTAAACATAAGCTAGCTCTTTTGCTGTTACAACATAATAATAATAACAACCCTATTGGCACCTCTTAAAATACAGTTATAGCTATATTTCTAAGTCTCTTGTAACTTAACGCTTCTCAGAGCATGAACAGTACTGGCAGTCAATTAAAATGCTGAAGGACGATTTACCTATAGGAGTAGATGATCCAAACAGATGAAAGAAGTGTAATTATTATTTCTTATCTAGGAAATACTGCTTCAAACAAAACATATTTGAAAGAAGCATTGCTGAAATATTTATATGGGTAAATGTAGAGATTTATGAATAACTAACTTCTTATTTCTTATAATTTCAAACAAGGCTTCTTTCTAACTGATTGATTCCTCTTGGAAACTAATTGTTTCTTAGCAATTCATTAACAGAAATCAGCAAAATAATTTTCAGTACGTATTTAAATAGTACAGGATTCAACTATCTCCCTTCTTCATGAAGACGGTCCAAACTCTACATTAAAAATAGGAAGAAAATTTTTTATCAGATAGTCTCCTTCCACTTCTGTCTTTTTTTGAATAAGAATAGACACATACTTTAGTATTCTTTCTGGATTACTATTATTTTTATCTGATTTTGGATGTGTAGAGCCAAATACCTAAGGCTATTAAAGGAATGTGCAATTTATCTTCCAGAGTATATGCTAAAACAAAATTCAAAATTATTTTTAACTTGCTCTAGAATAGTTGACAGCTCTACTTGCTTAAATTTTATGTCCTGCTGAGCTGTCAGAAGTGGGGAAAAAAAAACTCTCTGTCCTTTCTGTCCTTTTTAGTGCGGTATATTAGATATATTTCTATTGGTCTTCACAGTTGAAAATTTACCCCATTATAGTGAGAACCAAAATGTGTTTTTAACTATAAAACATGAGGCAACAATTCAGCCGTATTTCTTTCAATGCCCCGTTCTCAGATGGTGCATTTTATTGGTAAAACTTCAAAACTTGTGGGAATGGCATTAGGACTACAGGCCTAGTTAAATACATCTTACACTAAAAATAGACTTGCTAAAATGTTCTTAATGGTTTAAAAAACAGTTGTAGGTGAGAACAAGTATCCAGGAGCCAACAGTAATTATTCATAACGTGCTGTTTAAGCATTTCGTATCTTTACTAGCTTACATCATGGCACACATTATGCATTTGATCTCACTATGTGCAGAAAATTTTACACTTCTAGGAATAGAAATGGTTAGTACTTCGATTTCCTATGTTTTCCATTTCTACCATTATGTTATGTATAAATCTTCAAAAATATATGTGATTGAATAAATGAGCTCTTTCACTATGCATCACTATGCATATGTAGAGATCTAAATTTGTGCACAGCAGCTTTTCTTGTGCAGTAATGTCAGAGTTCAATAATTAATTATTTATACATGATATATTAAATGGAAATATCTGTCATCAAACTGTGTCAGCAATGCTGCATTTATTCCATGATTGGTTTTTTTGTTTTGTTTTGTTTTGTTGTTGTTTTGTGTGTGTGTGTGCGTGTGATGCATTAGGATTTAAAGGAAGTTGGTTTTAAGCTTTTTATAGTCACATGTCTAGTAATTTTAGACAAATTTTAGACAAATACTCAAGTTAGACTTCTTAATTACAAAAAAAAAAAAAATAAAAAAAAAAATATTGGAAGTATGACTTGAGCCTACTTCCATATACTAATTTTATATGAAAGGATTAAGAGTGGCCTTTGGAAAGCAATCTCAGTTCTCTTATTAAGTCACCACTGCTTCTTACAGGCAGCTTTGATCTGCTATTTGCTAAAGTCATGCAGCCTTTTCTTTCTTTAATAGAGGTTTTGTACTTGATATATGTAGGAAACTACATAATATATTCAAATTCTTACTTAACATTTACTGAATGACTGTAATCCATACAAGATGAATAAACAACCAAACCAAGAATAACTCAGAACATCTGAGTAAAAGATGAATAATAAATGCATGTTCCACTGTCAAAATATCGCTGACTTTCAGGACACAGCAAAATTTCTGAAGAAGGACTGAAAGTCAGGTTTCAAAAAAACCTCCAGACATTTTCAAGGCTTATGTAGAATTACTTCTTACACATATTCTACTTCTGCTCAGCTTCATCATATTTCTTCCTAACTTTGTCATGTAGTTAAATACTCATTGCCAATCACTCTCTTGTCTGCATTCACTTTAGTCAGACTGACTGGTTCACCATTGGCAAAAGTTTGTAAAACCATGAAGTTTGAAGAGAATTGTAGGCTTTTTGCTCTTGACTCCTTTTCAAGCTGCTTGTTCTTGATGAAGAGTGGCTACAATGGAGGAGAGAGACATAAAATTGAGGTGACCCAGGTAAACTGGCTTAAAGACAGTAAACTGAAAGATGTTAAAGTACTATAGCCAGACATGTTGAGGGGAGTGTTTTGGGATGGCTAAGTTTTGAACCAGTAGCGTGGAAAGGATTTTTGTGGTCTGAGTGGAATGCTTAGAAAAAGGAACTATTTTAGCTACAGTTATTGAAAATAAATAAAAAGATGTATCATCAGATCTTCACCACCTTACAAAGCATTCCAGTGTGTTTATACAGAAGTTTCACTGAATAGTTATGAACATAAAATAGAAAAAGCGTTATGGCGACATACAGAAGTATGAATTAAGTCAGCAATCGAAAGCTGAATGTGGGCTAATTTCTTATGTTTTCAAATACATTCTTTCCTTATGCCTCCTAAAACAAGAATGGAAATTAAAATAGAATCTAATTAAATTTCAAATTGCTTGAATAGTATATCCTCACAAGCACCAAAGCTTATAGCCACTGTGGATTATTTATCTGTTATGAGTTATTTTGCATGCTCTAAACAATTCTCTTTGACTATCAGTAACTCCTTTTATGAACAATAGCATACAATTTGCTTGTTGTATTACACAAGTGGTTTCAATATGCTCCCAGTGTCTCTAGAGACTCAGTGTGTGTTATATCAGCTATTGCAAGTTGATAACAGTGTCACATGTTCTTTTCCGTTTTAATGTAGTGTCATACAAGCTGTTATACAAGTTTCCATGTCTCAGACTTCTTGATACCATCCAATTATTTGGAAAGTCTAAAGATACTGATACAACCAAAATGAACCAAAGAAATATTGACAATGTGAAGAGTAGGCACATAATAAAATAATAATAATAATAATAATAATAATAATAATAATAATAATAATAATAATAATAATAATAATAATAATAATAATAATAATAATAATAATAATAACTGAAACAGTGTGGGATTATAATATACAAGTTTTGTGTATCTGATTTGTAAAAACATTTTTATAAAATTAAGACACCTAAATCCCTTAAACTAAAAGTTGAAAAATTATTTGCACTGGAGTTTACTTTGCTCTTTAGAGTTTTCCTGGGGGGTGGTTTTTGACATTTGTTTGTATCTATCCATATCAGACAATAAAGGCACACTAAATCCTACTATACCAGGTTGCCCGTGAGTCATTTACTGTTTTGCACTCCCAAATCTATGACTTGCAACAGTTCAAAGACATGAGAACATTTCGCTGTGTATTGGAAACATTTAACAATCTGTTCAGCTCACATCTGAAATACAATATTGGCTAGATATTTTCTACAGTATTAATAAACCAGACTGTTCTGAGATGTATCCGATCTAAACCATAAAGAGATATGCGTCCATACCTCAGTCTGAACCAAATGATACCTATTGCTTTCCTCTGCAAGAATGTGAACCAAGTAGACTGTTGAGTCTCTTCTACAGTTCTTATGGTCATAAAAGTATAAATAAATAGGAAAAACAAAACAAAACAAAAAAAAAAACTTCAATCTTGTCCCAAATTTTGTTAAGTGTTTGCCAGTGATTATTAAAGGTCACTAATTGACAATTTATTGTGTAACTATTTATTGCAAGGTCGTATTGTTGCTGTTACTGTCATATCTTTATGTATCTTATTTCATTAAAATGTCATTCTAGCTGATCCTTTTTAAAGAGACATGTTGGACTAGGTGGACTAGGACCTCCAGAGGACCCTTTTAGCCTGAATTAGTCTGTGTTTTTTATTTTTTCCACATGTAATTGCAAAGATCCCTGAAATGCACTGCCAATCCAGCATCTTTAATCATGCTTTAGGTCTTACTTTATTTGTACGATCAAAAATATCCCAAAATGACCTTTTTTAATTGAAAATCACTCCAGAGTTACAGAGCAAAATTAGCCCACTACTCAAGTCAGGAAGTAAGTCATATATTTAAGAATTCGTGGGCTTTCACCAAAGCTAAGCAGACTGCCACCCTAAAATACATGGTGGTGGTGTGTTTTGGTTTGGTTTGTGCATATTTTTGCAGATTATTTATAGCACAGAGTTATTTGTAGTGTATACTCCAGAATTTTTGAGATATGCCGGATTTGCATACAGGAAAAAAAATGAGAAAGCATTGGCCAGACTATCTGCTGCTATAACAGATACATATATATATTCTTTGGTAAGCGAAAGTGAGACGGATGCAAATTCTTCCATCCCATTGACCTTGTTCAGTGAGCCTGATCTAGATTATGTTATACCAATCATCATGCAGTTGGATCTGGTTATAAATATAATATGACATACAGACTTTGATGGAGCTGATTTACCCTTCTGGGTACTTACATTTCAGTCTGTGGGATGAATCTGGGGGCTTTTTCTGTCTAAAAATCCTGAATGTGCAGTGTAGAGAGAGACAGAAAAAAACATAGCTCCTCCAAGGGATGATGTTACTAGATATTATTGTTCCTTGGACATTTTCTGTGTAATTTATAGTATCTTCAGTTAATGGAACGAAACTGACATTGTCTTATTCTTCAACAACATAATTATCCAGCATATAGTAAAAAAGGTTTTATGTCAAGACTTTGTATTTTCATAAGAGAAACAGAAATAGACAATCCTGTTCCTTTTCTGAACCAAATACTGAAATGTATTGCACACTGCAGATTGTTCAATCTTACTGATATAGAAGTCAAATTAATCCCACCTCATCTGTGTTTGAAGAGTCATTGTGCCAAATTTTAAAATACAGCTGCTGAACACACAGTTGCCCTAAGTTTTCATTTATCCATGTATACTCAAAAGCAAGGTAAGTACAGTTTAGTCCAATATAAAGTGGTGGGATAGCATGAAAATTTAGAATCATCTAATACTTTAAAAATTATTTTAAATAAATATAAATAATAATAATAAATAAATATTAATAAATAAAATATAAATAGTAAATAAATAAATATAGCCTAAATACAAGATATTTAATTTAGCACCAGTATAGGACAGCAGCATTTTGTAAAAGAGAATTAACTGGAATTTTACAATAATTGTATATAATGTATATTTTGCACACAGGTTACTTATGTTGTTTGTGCCCTGAGAGTAATTTTGTTTCTTCCTCTCTATAATACATATCAGTGGATTTCTTTTTTCCACATACCCTGTCATCACTGCATATTTTGACCTTTTATATTTGTAAAAGACATATTTGACTCCTAGCAGATTTAAATTGAGGAGCACAGGTCTCACCAGAACAGAGTGTTAATGGACCCTGCTTTGTAGAGCTGTAAATGTTTTAGCAAATGGTTTGAAAAATGGGGAGTGGTCAATCCTCCATTATTAGTTATAGGCATGTACTCAGTTCTTGGTTTCCTACCTTAGAATCTGTTCCAATGAATATAGAAAACATGCTAGAAATGGTAAGTATGTGCAGAAATTGATACTTTAAAGGATGCATCACCTTGTTCTGTGCTGGGTGTTTTCTGAAGGTGTTTCTTTGCCTGCTAGTATTTTATAGTTTAGCTCCAGGTATGAGTAAAGTTAATATGCTGTTTTTGCAGTCTGAAATTGTTCAGATTTTAAAAAATATAGATATATTTCTTAACTGTAGGACTAAAAAGAAATAAATATATTGGCTAGTTTTCAGTAGGTTGCAAAATATATCTATTAACAGTACAATGAACAGTCAAACTAAAGTATTTAAAAATAAACTGCCAGGCTAGTAGTTCTTACAGTGGAGCCTAAACCTTACATTATCTAAGCAGTATTTATAGGAAGAGCAAGGTGAAATACAAACTTCCTCATCCCAAACTTATTCCCCACACCTGATCCAATGGAAGTCATCTCTACTGCACAAGAGAATTAGGCAAGATAATCAGTTTTTATTGATGCTGCCAGAAAGGTGGTAGTTATTTTTACACAGACTCTTCTTGAGAAAATTATCTGAATCTGATATCTCACTTTACATAGGCATTTGAGTACTTAGCTGTCATCACTACCTACACAGCTTTGAGATACCCAGTGTTTAAAAAAAGATAGAACTATCTTAATATATATACATGTCATGAAACTAGGAGGTAACTGAATTGTTTTCTTCATGCTTTTCCCTTTTTTAACTCCTTTCACTGAATCTGTGCTTTAGAGCAGTTATTGAGGCACTCTTTAGGCATGCTTTGCTGTATCTTGGCTCTGCATGGGAGGAAACCGTGCAGTGCCACATTGCTTTATGCATTCAGGTTGCCTTTCAAAAGGGCAGCTGGAAAATAAGCCAGTACTACAACCCTCCAGTCAGTCCCCCAGTGTATGCAATGGGCAGGCTCAGTGCTTTTGGGATGCTGCCAGGAGGGCTTCTGGGAGGCAGAGCATCCATGCCCGGCAGAATCAGGCCAGACCCAGAGAGTGGACCATGCGACTCAGGGAACCCCTCACAGCATTGCCAAGGGAAGCATGATGAATTACAGAAATAAAAACAAAGCCACAGAGAGCATCTTTCATGTTTGCTGATGTAATCATATCTCCCAACTAATTTGTTTAATTTGTCTTTCTCCTTTTGACAAAATCATGCTTAAATTGCTTCTATCGTTATGTCCTACTCTTTGATTCTGTTACATTCCTCTTTTCTTGCCATCAAATTTATCTGCATCAACCACAGTAATTTTAGCATTCTTGAGGTTATCAACCTTTATGAATGAGAATACTTTAAACTGTTTTTTTCCTCACTGAGGAGATGTTTTATAAAGATCCACTTCCTCTGTTCATGTACAAAAAAATAAAGCCTACTTCAGAAATGTTGTAAGCATTTAGGCATCTGAGTACACTATCTAGTTGAATCTTTCTTAATGAAATTGTTTATTTATCTACACTGTAAAGTAAGGTTATGGTCAGGAATACATGATACTGTAATTTAAACCAGTGTACAAACTGAACAATGGAGAAGGGAGAGCAGGTATACAGAGAGAAGCACCCAGTTGAGTGAAAGATTGCAGTCATGCTGATTATTCACCTAGGGTATTGCTTCTTCCTGGCTTGCTCTTTTTTGTATTCTTGATAGCAAACATTGTAGGACATACTCACTTTGCCTAGCTTTATGAGCCTTCTGAGTGTAATTCAGAACAACAGGCCTAATTTAATTGCCCTTAAATCACCCTCTGGAGGAGCCTCTTTTTCCACTGGGGAACATAGAGAGTTTTGTTTCAGATTATTGGTATCTGGAATTAAGCAGTATGAATATTCCATATAATGTACTTCTCCCTCTTTCCCACCGTGTTTTCAGATAAGCCTCAAAAGCATCTGTCAAACTGAGGGCATTCCAGTAATATTTAGTAGTATAAGACATAATGTAACTCTAACTGCTGCAACTGTGATTTCTAACGTTTATTTTTAACTTTGAGAGATTTTATTTTAATTAAACTGGACAACGAATGATACAGCTGATGGAAGGGTTGTTAGTATATTCCCCTGTGTGAGGAGATATTTTTCTCTTAATTTGACCAATAGTATGGTGATAAAATTACAATTACTTAAATGTTAATAAGTATGTATTTTCTCTTCACTCAAACAAGCAGCTATTTTACCTTATTACCTGAAATTTAAATTATTAATGAGGCTAAATTTATTTGGAAGCTGACCCTAATATACATGTTCTAAATTACACTATTGTAATTAAGGCATTCATTATATTTAGTGCCTGTATAGTCAAGTATTTCAAGGTTAAAAATGCAGATTTCAAAGCACAATCTTTCTCTCTACCCACACACAGATTACATGTTGTATATGAGAAGTAGGTATTTCCTCTTCTGTGTATCAGCTCCCACAGGGAGCGCTCCACCCCTTGTCAAAACCTGGGCAGGCTCAGACATGAGACCCTTTTGTAGAGGTGTACTCTGCCCTTTCATCAAATGGGACTCCTAAAAGATTTTGGCCACATCATTGGCATTTCTCTGCAGTCTGTAAAAAGCAGCAAAGTCAGCTGCTACAGCCTTTCTAAGATGTATTGTTTCCGTGATAAGCTCCTGGTTTTCCTATGAGTTATTCCAAAGGCTCAAATAATAAACATGCGAATGATATGTCAACATAGGAATCAAATTAAATATTTTATCCTACCTTTTAGAAGTCTGAAATGGAAGTAGCCAACTTTCAAATAATGGCACAGTGCCGCAAAAGGATCTTGAGTTGTGGAAGGCTTTGAAATAAAAGAATTGTCAACAGACGCGTACGTTCTCGTGTTTCAGTGACAGATTATTTTAGAGAACTCTCTAGCCCATTTCCTATTTCCTTTGCCCTTGGTCTGCTGAGTAATATTTGTATTTTCCCCTAAAACAGCATATCTTCCTCTCTAGCCGGAAATTTCTGATAAATGTTCTCCATTGTACTTCCTTCAACATCTACATTAAATAATGCCTTTACCAAAGATCATTTCCTGAGGTCTTTACCTTCAGCTTTCTGAACAACATGTAGCCTCAAGATTGTGTTGCGCCCAACTACTACCACTGTGTGTTTCTCAGGATTGTAGGAAATTTTCCAATCTCAAAATGTAAATATTTCAGAAATTGCTCCAGAAATTGTTACTTGTCTCTTCTGTAGGGGCTAACTTGTTTCAAATGTATTTTTATTTATTTTTAATTTAATCATTTAATTTTGGAACTACCATAACAAATACTTTAATTGGAAAATGCTGAAACAGTATGATAACAAATAATAAAATTCCACTTAATTTTTATTCCATATTTCCAGTTTGGTTGGGAACATGTTCCAAAAGGATACAGTTATGTAAAAATTTATCCAAATAGTTTTGATTCTTTAAATAGTATCTGAACTCTGTAGAGTTTAGTATTATCACTCATGAGTAGATCAGAATATGATGGCACTTCCCTTGCTTCCCATTTGAGGGTTGTAATAGTAGTATGCTCTTTAAGCACAAATTGTTTTTTCTTCAGAAACTGATGCAGTTTTAATAGACACGTGATAGAATATAGTATGTGCCTCTGACTTTTTTTTCTGCTTATTTAGTTTCCTTGTGGATTAAAATGTCCATGTAAAAAAGTTAAATACAGCTTTGAATTTCATTCCTGCTTTCTGACAAGCATATATAAAAAAGGAAAAGCAACTAAAAATTGGTCCAGCTTCAACCAGATACCTTGGTTTAAGTTAGGATCTTCAGACACAGAAGTAGACTGTAAAAGCTCAGTGGAACTTATAATTGTTTTTGTTTTTTTTTTCCTAAAATTGCACCCAAAAGCCTAGCAGGATGAGGCATCTTTTTTTTTTTTTACATCTTTGTTCTATAGCCTCTTTCTTGTGTTAACTGAATTTTGCAAGAGAAAATTTCTGGAAATCAGCATGGCCCGTTATGAGGTCTCCTTTAGTAAACATGAAAGGTTATCTTTTTTTTTTTTTCCCCCGTATCCAGAGCCAATAGTGATAAGAACAAATGAAAATTGTAAATAATTTAAAAATAAAATTCTTAATAATATGTCACACTGGAAAGGAATGAAGAATCCACCAGACACTTACAATTGAGGTTAATTTTAGTGAGCTTAAATCAAAGTGTGGAAATATAAAGTATTGATTTTTGTTTGGTATGTGTATTCTGAAAACAAAGGAAAAATGTTATTTTTGAATAGCGAGGATATATTCCCCTTGCTTTATTGATTTTAAATTAAATAAAAGGTATGTAAGGCAATAGTTGAAATTGCTTT
Source organism: Anas acuta (assembly GCF_963932015.1). NCBI lineage: Eukaryota > Metazoa > Chordata > Aves > Anseriformes > Anatidae > Anas > Anas acuta. Next base: position 18,375,199 of record NC_088991.1, read on the forward strand.
GGGGAAAAAGAAATGCTACTGAAATTAAAAATAAAAAATAAAACATCAAGTCATATCATTGCAAATAATTTATCACAAGTTCATCTTTCCAGCTGAGCTTTCAAAAAATGTCATTGGATTCAAGGCAGTGTACTGTCCAGAATATTTGTTGCACAAACTTTAACATTATGGGCCACTAAAATACAGACTGACACTAAAAAAAAAAAAAAAAAAAAAAAAAAAAAAAAAAAAAAAGCAGTACAGAGCAGTACGGTTCACTATTATTTCAATTACTTGGTAGTTCATTATATTCTTTTTATTATTATTTTAATGTCTTGGACTTGTTTTGGATGTTGAGTTTGTAGATGTTAATTCTTCATAAAGGCCCTTTGTTTAAATACCTGAAATTTTAACATAGGAGAAAGGAAGCCACCTGCTGATGAGAGACAGAAAGTAGTGTTCTAGCATAAATGCTTAGAGACAGCTTTATAGCTGAGATCATATGTGGAAAGGAATTCTATATATAAGTGCATTTGAAAGTAAATTTGTTACACCTGTTCTACAGCCACCACAGTGTTTGAGCATGTTGATATATACTGTGAGATCAGTTCTTAGCAAATGAGGTGCAGCATTCATTTTCTATGGCATAGCACTGAGCACTGCTGAAAAATCTGAAGTGTTCGGCAATGAAATTCCTTCAGCCTATAAGCTTTAAAAAATAAGAAATATTTTTTAGATACATAGTTTGGGATTTACATTTTTCTCTGTTTTTCTTTAATTGTGGTCTCCAGAAATGTAACATTCTTATAGGAACTGTGAGGTGTTTCTGTAATCCCAGGATGATAATTTAACTAATGTTACTAAATAAGTGTTGTAAACCAACCAGAGGCAGAAACATGGGTGAAGATTCTAATATAAGTAGTTAATAGATATTTCTATATATATAGCATTTAGAGTTCTTCAAGTTTACCGTTATTTACATGTATATGTGTAGAGATAAGAAACCTCTGCAGGACTACTCAAATAGACCTGGCAGATTTGGGAAGACAGGAAAACTAATCACATTTCTTTTCTTTCTCTTTCTAATTTTGCTGACCATATGCTTTCTGCCCAGCAAATTCAGGTCATCTAATGAGGCTTTCAAACTAGCTTACAAGTTGTTGAGCTCTTACCATACATGGTGATCAAAAACTCACTGTATATCAGTTGGGTAGAAATTAGCATCTGCCATCTGTCTTAATTGTGATAGTTATCACCACATTGCTTATGTGGAGAAAAAAATATCCTCGATGTAGATGCAATTGGATTCCATTTCCTTCTACTAGTGCTTGGGAAAAGGAAAACCCAAAAAAGCATTAGGAGTGTAAAAATCAGAGATTAAAATAACCTGTCAATAGAGAAGAGCATTTATTTTTAACATTAGTTGAAATTAATTTTAACATTGTTGAAACACAAAATTAAAATTTTATCATGAAAACTTATCTAATGATGTCCTACCATAAAATAATTATCTGCAAAACATTTTCTGTTATTTCCCATGTTACTATTCTAATACATTTATAAACTTGTCCATCATCTTGGCATACTTAATTAAAAAAGAATTATTTCCCCAAATGATTTTTTAACTCTAGCTAAGTTTTCTCATGTCAATCAGAACTGATTAAAAATTGAAAAAATATAGTCACTTAATACTGACATTCATTCATAGCAAGACCATGCAAGTGTAGAGACTCTTGGAAGAGGAAAGAACTTGAGTAATCAAGGTAATTTAGTTGAATGGGTGATATTTGACTGTGAGACAAGGAAGAGAGCGTCAGAACAGCCTGATGAGGAAGATGAATTTTCAGGCAAAGGGTACAGCAAATGTGTTATGAAGTTGCATTCAAGGAAACAGCTGCCTTCTTTCTTCTATTAATATTCAAAATATTCTGTTATATTCAAAAACACTGGTCTCTACAATCTTCATTAGTAAATAGGATCAAAGATAAATCTTCCATCAATTTCCTGCCTAATCACAGTAAGTTGCTAGACTGTGACTTCTGTCTATGAATGAGGCATATCCTTAAAGCCAAGGGTTTAGCTGATTTCAGATTACTGTTTTATGTGTAAATAACCTAATTCATGAAACTATGATTATAAAACAAAATGCTTTTCCCCACAGCCAATTTGTGTATCAAAACCATCTCTGTGTGCTACTAGTACATACCAACGAAATACAACCTGTCTAAATTTGTAGTGGGTGGAAATCGATTTAATTTTCAGTCTTGATTTAATACAGTAGCAACATTATGGCCCGTGTTGTAAAGTACTATTTAATGTGTAATAAATCTTAGAACACTGAGGAGCACTGAGAACAAACAGTGTAATAAACTGTTTTTGTTTCTGAATTTGTGTTAGCAGAATTTCATAGCTTACAATTTCTTTTTAGAATGAATGTTATTCAAGATGGGATTTTGTCATATTTCAGGGTGAATAAGCATTCACTACAAAGGTTTTATCACTTATGAATAGATAGAAATAATATTATGGGAGTTCACAGAGTTGAAGAATAACAAGCAGAAGGTTATAAAATGCTGAGTTCCTGTAATGTGAAAAATTAAACATTTATACAACAGCCTGAGTGAGCTGCCATGGCAACTGTTGCAAAAGATACATTCACTAATAAGATTTTCTGTCACATTAAAATACTTTTAGGAAGTTTTTGCTGCAGAACTGTACTTTCTAAATGTATGTATTTTGCTACCAGTCATCAGCACGCTTCAGCCGCAACATTGTAGGATGCTATCTATGTTCAGACATTCCTTCTGTGCTACTTCAGTTCAAGGAGATAGTTTTAAGATGGTCAAATTTCAATGGATGTCCTGTTTAGTTGTAAGGCAGGCAATGGATTAAATAAGTAAGTGGTATTTTTTGATCTTAATTTCATCCCCTGCTATAGCACTATTTCCCATTTTACAATCAGCTAGTAATATACAATTTGTCTAGCTGATTTTCTTACCTGTAATACTGACATATGTTATTTAGCAACTTGGGAATGGTGGTACCAGTCAGCCCCCAAAACATGTAGTTGAACCGGATTCTTAAGAGTAATATATTAAATAGCAAAGTAACTTTACACATCTTTTTTTCTTGGAAAATATAGGAACACAAAGAGAGAATTTATAATTAAGTTTTAAGCTTTTCTGTCTTGCATCAGACATATTCCTACACTTTGTGTGATTATATTAGTTTAGGCACAATCCATAACTGTGTGCCTAAATAAAATACTTTCAGACTTTGATTCAAGTGTTGGTTCATGGATGGCTTTTAATTTTTAACTGAAGGGGTCCCTCTGCTGGATCATTTCATAATTCATTGAACAGGGTTAGGGGGTTATGTTTGAAATGTTAAGTGTACCATTAGTAATCTTGAGTATTTTCAGGATGATGTAAATAACAATTCATTACATTAGTGAATGCACCTGTCTCCATATGATTTTAGAAATCACTTTTACAAGGACATATGCAAAAAAAAAATAAATTCTATATTTCTAGCATTATTGTTATGATGAATGAAATACAGTATTATGTACTATATTTGAAGAATTTGACAAGAAGAATAACACTTCTCTTTTAAATTTGTATGCATAAATTTGCCTGAGTGAAGGAATTTCCTTTACTTTGTTTAGAACATAACTCCATTTTTGAGTTAATTGCCTATAAATGTTTCAAAGGTATATAGGAGATTAATGCATACAATTTTAATGTTTATCAATATTATTTTTCAGTGAATATGAGGGGTGTGTTCTAAATATGAATATTGGTATTGAGCTGGAATTTTGAAGACCTAGGTTCAGTTTTGGGTGACTTTGATCAGAATTTGTATAAAATATAAATATAATCATATAATTATAGAATCATAGAATATCCAGAATTGGAAGGGACCATAAGGATCAAGTCCAACTCCTGGCCTCGCACCAGTCAACCCAAAAGTTTAGACCATGTGACTAAGTGCACAGTCTAATCGCTTTTTAAATTCAGACAGGCTTGGTGAAGTGACTACTTCACTGGGGACCCTGTTCCAGTGTCCAGCCACCCTCTCAGTGAAGAACCTCTTCCTGATGTCAAGCCTAAACTTCTGCTGCCTCAGCTTAACACTATTGCCACTGGTCCTATCACTGGTGTTTACAGAGATTAGGTCGCCTGCCTCTCCACTCCCCCTCATGACGAAGTTGTAGACATAAAATCACTGAAATGCTAATGAAAAAATATGTAGATAATTAGATGTATATTACTTTCATCACATATGGATTCTGTTGGCTTTTTTAAATGTTTAAAAGTTTCCCACTGTTCTCTATCATGCTAAGAGTTCGAGCGCAACTCCTTATAGTGAAAACTGTTACCATTGAAGAATTACTTTTATTAAAAAATATGAATGTGGAATTCTGAATGAATCATGTATCAATTTCATATTGTGTGTGATAAGTATTCAAATAAAAAAAGCTTTCTTTAGCTTAGCAAATTAAGCCCTAACTGCAGTTTCTCATACATTTTGGGCCAATAATAAAAGTGATATAGACTAAAAAAGTCACATCCTGTTGTGGCCAAGTCCACAGAGTTCATCAGGAAAAATCATACACTCTCCTTCTGTAAAGACTTATCTTCCCTTACAGAGATCTTCTAATCACCTTCCATTTAACATGGCAGCCTGTTACATTATAAATCTGCCAGTCTCTGATGGAGCATATGGATCTGTGTGCGTTCAAGACAGCTAATGCCTGACTTTACCTCTGGGTCCTGGAGCTGTGACTTTATAGAGTTTACTTGTCAAAATGACTGTCACTTTCTCAGTAAATGACCACTCCCTAGCTATCATTCTCTTCTTGGGAGATTTGATGTAGAGTGTGTCAAGAGTGTATCAGAGATATACATTTATATCCTCCTCCACTGATGAGAGTACTCACAGTGAACACATTCATAAGAACTTGGGAGCACAGTCAGACAAGCCATCAGCCCAGGGCAGAGTTTTTTAAGTAGCAGTTCCTTCACATCAGGATGCTCAGGCTTTGTTCTGTCCAAGGACACAACTCCATTCTAGTCTGCTGAGAAACAATGAAGTTGTGAGTGCGGAAGATCACCAGTGAAGCCTATTTCTAAGCAATTCATATATTCATCTCTTCCAGCACTACTGTGAGCAGTTTCAACAGGAATCCTCATCCATGTGAGCAGACATTTCCCACAGCTCCTATAAATGCACCCATCTGTTTATATGTTTGCTTGCTACCAAATCCAAAACAGTATTTCAGATTTTGCTTAAAAACAAGATCAGGACTTTCTTTTTCAGCCATTCTTACTGAAAAGTCTTGAAAGTGTTCTGTATGCTCTTCCCTTGATTCTCTGTCTTTTGTAGATTATCTGAAATATTTAGAAGGTGAGGGCACATGTGATTGTTAATAGGCCATGCTTCTTGTTGTTGTCATTTTCCTGTAGGATATATAGAATACAACATTGTAGGTTTGCCCTCTATTCTTCCTGACCTTACTGTCCCAATTGTTACTACCTTCTCTAGTCCAGATAAGGATGTACAGAGCCAAGAACTTTAAATAAGCTATATAGCATCTCAGCATCCACACTCCATCCTGGATTGTTCAGTGTGCTTCTGGACAGCACTACAATTGTATTTTATACTCTCAGATTTCATTCTATTTCTGTAGAAATACTGCCTGTAGAACATCAAATTAAAAATTACTTGTTACCTCTTCACACTGCAAGAAAGGTGAAAGCAAAAATGTATTCATTCAGCAGCAGAGCACAGGGGCTATCTCAGTGGTTTGGAAGATTTTCTTATCTAGATACCATTGTGTAGGTTAAATAAGATGCAAAATAAACCCTCTCCTTCCACACCCTCAGCCCCAGCAGATTTCTGCTGGGTGAAAACCATCACCTCTATGTACTTCTGTTCTATTTTTCCTCTTAAACTAAACGTCAAAAGAAGGTTCAGGTTGGATGGGATTACCATTATACTGATCAGCATGTTCTAATATCTCAGCTGTTTAGATCACTAATGTCAGGTTTTTTCTATTTCCAGACCTCTTATCTTTACAGCAAAAGAGGACTCTGCATCCCAGCCTGGAAAAGCTATGCACACTAGCATGGTGAATTATCTGCTGGTTACTGTAGACCGTATATTTCAAGGTATTCTCTTGCAAATTAGGAAACACTGAACTCTGAGATTACTCATTTTATTTGGTACCATAAATATGTAACAGAAACCAAAACAACACCTTTTACTGCTCGCTGTTCATTTGGTTATTATTTCAATCAGGAAAGATGTTTTGAAGTCAGTTGTAAACCTAAACATTAAAAATAAATTTGAGTAGACATCTAGGGAAAATTCTAATTACTACTTGTAGTCTGTAATTTTCTTCCTGATTGGGAAGGAAATCCAAATCACTCTAATATTTAGGAAACAAAACCTACTTTGCCTCAGAACTTCCAGAAGGAAAGTGCCAATCTCCCTTTGTTTAAGCTCTATCACAAGTATTCAGCTCCTGCTGTTTGAAGTGCATGTATCTAAATATCTAAATATTGTTTGTACCCAAATTCTCTAGGAGGGCTGGAACATATCAAAGGGAAGCAGCAATTACTTGGATAGCAGAAGCTGTGTACCATTCTGTTAAGTCTCCTATGAGTATGCATGCAGAGCTGATCATGAAAACTAGTTGACAGTGATTAAACTGTTCCTTTGAGACATTTGCAAGACAGGGTATGTGGAGAGATTCCTCATCACTGCTCAGTTATGTTGGGTAATGCTGCCCTAGGTGTGGGGGTAGCTAAAAGAAAATACCTGAACTGTTACAAATTACTTCTTCAAATGCAGATTTTTTACTCATCATTTGGTGTTTCTAGAAAAAAAAATAATAATAATAATAAATATATAAAATAATAATAAAAAAAGGAGATCAAATACTATGGTATATACAATAAATACTGACGGAGACCAGCCTGGCATAACAGTTCCTCCAGCACGTCATAACAAGTGCTGTGGGGATGAAAATGAAGTCCTTATCCCTCATTTCCTAGGCTATTTGCAGGAATAGCAAGAAGGCAGGGCTAGGGAAAAGTAGCAGCCTGGTGTCATGTGCTTACTGCCATCTACTGCTTCCCTTATTGCAAGTGGGCTGCTTAAGGGAACAGGGAAATATAATCTGCATTTTCCAACAGAAAATGCAGATTATATATGCTTCACAGGTAGAAAACTCAGTACTGACACCTGCTATTGAAGAAGGTGGGCATTTTGGATTATCTGAAGAATCCAGATGGAGAGAAGCTGCATCATGAAAGCAATCTCCTGCTAACACCTGTCTGCAGAAGGGCCAGAGGGTTGTGCTGAAGTCTGGGAGGAAGCCTAGCTGAGTGGGGTGGGTTGACCTTGGCCAGCTGCCAGGCCCCCACCCCACTATGCTCTCACTCGGGGAGAGAATAAGAAAAAAGATTGTGGATCAAGATGGACAGGGAGAATACTTACCAATTACCATCATGGGCAAAACACACTCAGCTTGGAGAAAATTAATTTATTGCGAATCAAGACAGAGTTGGCGGGTGAGAAGCAACGACAAACTAAACCACCCTGCTCTCCGTCCCCTCTACCCACCCTTTTCCCAGGCTCAATGTCACACTGTGCCCTCACCTCTGCCTTCCAACAGTGAAGGGTGTAGCTCCTTCAGCACTGCCTGGTGTTAGAGCAGTCAGGGGGCAGCTGTGGGTCAAGCAGTGAGCCTACACAGCACAGCAGAGGAGGTGAGGTTATATCAGGTGCAGGCAGCTCCTCCAAGGAGACTTGCTGGTGAGGATCTCTGTTCCATAGAAAATATTCACTAACTGGTGCTTTTTTTTTTTTTTTTCAAGTTTGTTTTCTCATCCTTCTGTCTGCTGCTAATGTTCTTTTTTTGGTAATGTTGCTTTTTAGTAGTGAGTTTTGTCTGGGGGGGTAGGGGGTGGTCAGGAAAGTGGTTTAGTTTTCTCAGGCTTCAGAGAAAACTTCCGATATTGTCATTTCTGCAGCCAAGAACATGTAGCAGAGGCATCAAAAGAACCAGGTGGAGGGTGGGAGGGGAAAAGCACACCAAATAAATGTTTTTTTTAAAGACTGAGGTATCCCATAAGAATTTGCAAAAACAGCATTTGCATAGGGAATGATAACTAAGAAATCTGAAGTCTGTTTTGTGAGTTTGTCAATGTAAATTGTTGTCCAACTAAATGAATATAGAGATGGCCTCTCTGAAGCTCTGGTAAATTGAAGAACTTGTTTATCTTGAAGTGTTGTTTTCAATTGGAGCTTCAGAGTTTGTCTAATTTCACACTCAAGAATTATGTAAAATACAAAAATGGTTGGGTGTGTATTGAAATGTCATATATGCTGCATGACCACAAAAAAAAAAAAAAAAAAAAAAAAAAAAAAAGAGGGAAAAAAACAGGCTTTTGTCACCTACTAATGAAACTGGACAGTTGAGGCAAATTCTTTATATAATCCAAAGCCACTAGTATTACCTTGTTTGAGTATCCAGTTATTTGAAGAACAGACACAAACTCTGACCCAGAAAGGTAAATAGGTTTATATGTCTAAATCAATATGCCTAAGTATAATATTGACATTTAGATTTAGAAAGTAATTCATAGTAAGTTTAGACTCAAGATTTAAGTAAACTGTAATGAGCTGATGTTTATCTTCTGCTGTTGTAATTGAAAATAGTGACATTTTAGTTTTCCTCAAACACATCTGTATTAGCCAGACAGAACTGATAGTTGTCATTTCCACAAGGACAAATTTATTGAGCAAAAAAATGTGGCAGAAATGTTGTTAGTATGGAATCAAAATTGCAATAGGAATAAGATTACTAATGATCAAATACTTCTGAGATCTGATGATTACAGCAGTCTCTGTTTCCTGTTAGTAGCTGCTTTTTATGAATAGCTGAAGGTTTAAAAGTATTTAAAACATACAATACCTTATGTGGATTAGAATATCGTGTGATACTGGATTACAATAATGCATGTGATTTGATAAAGAAACTTTGACAATTACTGCTCCATAATTAATGTTTTATAGAGGATGGGATTTGCCCAAAAAATTAATTTTCAATTGAAAAGTTCAGACAAATTCAGAAATTGCCTGAAAAGACAAGTTTCTTTTCAAGTTCATACATATAATAAAGATGGGAAATTTTTAGGCTCTTGAGCAAATTAAAGACTGCATGCAACTACTGACCGCAGATAAGTAATTAGTGCAATATTCAGTAGTTGTACTAGAAGTTGTTTGAAGTTACATACTCTTTAAGATCCCTAACATTTTTATACCAAGAAGGATCTTGTACCCATTTAAATTTCATTGAAAGAAAATTTCAGAAAAGACTGAAATTTCTTGAAAAGGAGGGTAGGAGCATGCTAACAAGGTAAGGAAGTATGGCATAAAAATCTAAGACTTATCTAATGATTTGAAACAGGAATAGCAGAGATGGTAATGCTGTAGGTGAGCAGAGTCGTGAAGTGAATGAGCAGAAGAGTTACAAACAATTTGTAAGTGATGAAATGCAATGTTCAGGACCTATAGCATGGTACTTGTGAGAGTGCAGGGGCCCAGTCCTGAAATTGCAGGAGCTGGTGGAGGAGCAGCAGACAATAAAAAAGCCACAGAATGAGAAACTATCTTGTGCTCCAGAGCGGCCATGGCCAGAGAGCTTCACAGAAAGAGTTGGGCTCAGAAGAACTGACTTTGTCAACTATTTTCAGGTATGTCCTGATAACTGATGTGCTTCTCAATACAGATTAATTAGCTCTCCGATGCTGCCTGTTGCTTTGTTTGTTTTTTGTTTGTTTGTTTTTCAAATTTTGTAAAGCAAGAAGATTTCATGCAAAAAAACAATTTAATACATAATATACCATGAAATACTGTGAGGAAATGAGCAGCTGACAGACATAGTTTACTGTGATTGAGATGAAACATTTATCCACTTGTGTGAAAAGCAGGTTTGTAGTCATATGTCTCAACAGAAGGAGAGCAGTAGTGGAATATCCCCTGAAGCAGGGGCATTGGAACATTGCAAGGAAAGGAAGCATGGTCTTTCCCAGAGAAGTGTAGACTTGTTTTCTTGGCCATTTCACAGCCTGGGTTGAAAGTGATCTAGTTCTCATGAAGAATTGTTATGGATGAATTTTAACTGCTGGAGTAGCCACATTAAAAAATGTAAAAGGTCAGTGAAAAAATAGAGTGGTATCAGTGATTTATGGAAAGTATTTGCTAAGGTCAGCCAGTATTTCAATTATTAACAATTTAGAAAGACCTTTCCCTGGAACCTTCTGACTGAGAATTGGCATGAGAATACAATGTTAGTGTAGATGGAAATGCTTTGATGTCAGGTGTACTGGTTCAGTTAATTTACATCAGTATAGTCCAGTGTTTTCAGTCTTTCATGTTAGATCAAAAGATGTTTCTGAGGCTCCCATCTACCCACCTATTAAAATCAAAAAAAAAAAAAAAAAAAAAAGGAAGAAAAAAAAAGAAAAAAGGGGGGGGGAGAGAAGGCTTTTAAGCATCTCAAGATCATGCTAAAAGGTGATAGTGTAGTGGACATACTGTGAGTCCATTGCCTGATTTAGGGATGGAACAGAAGGATTGGCATACAGTGAAGTTCAGATGTCTATATACTTTTTCTACATTTTGACATATATGTGTTCTTTTCTATTTTTAAATATGTTTTAATTTTCTAAGGTCTGAGATTTTTTTAGAGAGTTTTGAAATCAGAGTTTATAAATCTGCTAGAATATAAGCTTGACTGAACTTTGTGCTGCACTTTAAGAAATAAAGATTGCATTCAGTGTAGTACAAATTGGGGTTTAAAACTTTGGGCTTGTTTCATTGGTTAATATTAAATGAAAAAATCTTCAACAGGATTGAACAGTGAGGTTATCTCAAGCCAATTCTCTTAAAAAGCTCACACTCATAGTAAGAAGCATTTTACACTAGTAGCTGTAAGAATTAAGTCAGCGTGGTTTTCTCTTCATATTGTATCTTATGCAACCTAGTATGATTCAGCAGGAGACAAAATAAATGTTGGTTTGGTTTTTGTGTTTTTTTTTTTGTTTGTTTGTTTGTTTTGTTTTTAAGAATTTCTTATTGATAGCTAAAAAAATACATGTAAACACTTTATTTTTGTTCATGTCCATCTCACATTGTGCCACTAGAGGGTGGTAAAATATTTTTCAAGTTTTTTTTGTTTAGCTGTTGGGGATTTATTTATTTATTTATTTCACGGTTGAACTCTTCTTTAGCTACACATGTTAACAAGGTGTTTTACGTAATACTATGCTCTGCACCTCAGGCTGCTATGACTCATGTTTTCACATTTGTCAATAGATCTCTTTTTCTGTATATCTGATCTAACTTTACCATCTTTTAGTTAAAAGCCATTCGCTGTTGTCCAATCGCTACATCCCCCCGACAGAGTCCCTCCCCAGCTTTCCTGCAGCCCCCTTTAGGTACTGTAAGGTCTTCCCAGGGCCTTTGCTTCACCAGGCTGAACAACCCAGCGCTCTCAGCCTGCCTTTGTAGGAGAGGCTGTTGTTCTGCTAACGACTGAATAAAGCAGTGGTTCCCTTTCAGATAGGGATGTGGTGCTCTGTGTGATAATACATGTATGCCACCCAAACCAGAAGAGACAGTAGACTTCAATGATACATGCTCAGCAGTTCAGAGTATCATTTCCATGAAAACAAGCCCAGTTAAGATATTTCAAGGTGGGCATACAAATGCAAGATCTTGAAAATTATATCAATATTCACTTCTAAAAATATGGGTTGCGCATAAATTTAGCTTCCTGTGTGTGTCTATATGTATTGATTTTGATTAAGTGCAAGAGGATTGATTTTTCGAGTGTATCTTTAGGTATCGATGTTCAATTTTTGTTTTCTTTTTGTCTGTTACTGCAATGTTCCTCAGTCATCTGTAGCTGAGCTTAATGTCCTGCTTTTAACCTTTATAAACAAGCAGAGGAGTAAAGCTCATGAAGAGTATACCTTTTAAACAGGTAAATAATAACGCTGTAAGAGAGAAGGAAAGGAAATAAGTGTATCAGGGCAGCTTCTATTATTTCTTGCTTTCTATAATTATTAGTATATTGGAAATGCATATATAATTACTGCTGTAAAAATACTATTGTCACATTCTGTGTAAATTTGAGTCTACATGTAATAGGCTATCCAGTATTATTAAATTTCTGCAAACTTCATGGTGTACATGACAGCTACATTTTTCTGGGGGGACACTCTCCTATTTGGTGTACAACATGTATGACTTATGAAGTATGAGGTATTTTTATACATACATTTATACATACAAACACAATTTTATATAGAACTTAATACTTTATGTATAATTTTTTACTGAAGGTAAAAACCTACCTATTGGTTAAAAATCTACCTATTGGCTTACAGTAGTATATTGTTGAATTTTGTTTCAACAATATGCAATGTTTGTTCATAGTTTCACTGTATTTAGGGCTGCTTTTGTATTCTTTCTGTGTTAATCAGCTATTCAGACAAGTGGAGGAATTAAAATACATGGTCAGAATAAACTAAAAATGGTGTCTTTTTCTCTCAAAAAAATATATTATGCCATGTGAAGAGCTTAATGTAGTCTTGATTTGAGCAACTGCCATGGTTGCAGTTTATCTTTCTGCTATGGTGACTCTGTAGGTAGTCTTTTGTGAGACGTAGCTGAACCAAAAACCTAGAATTTAAGATCAAGCATAGAGTGAAACCAATTAGAAATTTTGCAAGGCAAGTAGGGTGATTTGGTTTGTCTTAATCTGCAGTGTTTTATCCACTACCACATAAAATTCTTACTTGCAGGGTATTAATTATTATATACACAACATTTGTGCACATGTATGTAACAGGAATTTAATAGAGCAAAATAAACTGAAGAATTTCTTGGTATTATGTTATAACTGTGTTTTTGTTAATGAAGAACTGATTCAATATTGGTAATTTTCTCATAATTTATTTATCTATCAGTTTATAATTAGCTCAATAATTTACAGAGAAGCTCTTTTTTGACTAGATTATATATAAACAAAAATGTAAGCAACGTTCTAGATTTCAGTCCTTTGTACTCTTACCAGTGTCTTGTGTATTTGGCCTTTTTTGGTGGTAATGGTGTTTTTGGGTGTGTGTGTTGGTTTTGTGGGTTCTTTTGTTGGTGGTGGTGGTTGTTTTTTTTTGTTTTTTTTGTATCTTCATATATCAGGTGGTTGTCTAAATGAGGTTTAACATTCTTAAGTCCTAAGGTGCGTTGTTCTGTGGCACAGCTGCCTCAAGGTGTTCATAGGCTTGCAGCTGAGGGCTACTGTTTTCCCCATTACGTTAAGCAACTGTTCATGGTAGGACATCGTTGACTGAATTATCAAATGAACCCTACTAGAAATAATAGCCCCCATGTACAAAAATGTGAATTTCAGTGAAATGCAGACTGTTTTTTTACCTGGATCATTTCATGATTTTGTATACAGTAACACATGTAGCTGCATGCAATAGGGAAGGAAGGAACTGGCTGATGCAGGGCTGAAAGAACAGGATTTTGTAGGATTCACAGAAAAGTTACCATTTAACTTCACATAAAATATGTGCCTTGATAAGACCTTGTTGGGAAATACACAGATCTCTGTTATCATATAAACATGAAACTGTAAGAGTAGCAAAGTTAATAATTAAAAGAAAAATGTGGGGGAAGTCTTTCCCAGTAGGAGGCTGGGGGTACATTTTATAATTGAAGTACAACACTCACTGAGAACAGTCAGCTCTGGTTTATGTTTTAATGGTGATGTTCTTTCACCTAAACATTGTGTTGACAGTACTTTGGTCACCCTTTTATTTACTGCATTTTCAGTAACTTGAAGTAAAATTCAATAATAATGTAGTTAAAGAAAGCATGTACTGCAAACTGTATTAATATTTTACTTGAGTTGAAAAAAATACCAAAGTATGACTTAGTAGACAGATTTAGCTCCGGTAACTTAAATCTGTAAGGTACTATATATTTCATTCTTCTTAGATCTTCTGTATTTGCATTTAATATCAATTATTCAAATAAGAGAACATGTCCACTTGTACAAATATTGGATTTCTTAAATTGTGTACAAAACTTTGTACAGTGCTGAACAGTATTTTGAATGTTGGAATAAGTTGATGATGAAGCAGACCTGAATAAAATGTTAAATTTTAGGAAAGAAATATGAGAGGGCATCACATCTAAGAAAAGCATTCTTGCATATAAGTACCACTAGTCAGCCTTACAGTATGTAGGAATGAAAATCTCTGGTTCTTAGGCATGATTTTATTGCTGTTTCTTTTTGGTAAATGGGTAAAGAAGTTGAATATTCTTTGGAAATTAACTTACCCTTCTTTAACCTTCAGGTGCCAGAATTAGTTGTTTGGCTTTGCATTTTTGTTTGTTGACTGACCAAATTCTCTGTTCTCAATGACTTCTGAATTATTTCGCAAAGCTTTTTTGACTGCTTTATCTCCCATTTCATTTCCTTTAATATCTACACAGGCTGGAATCCATACAAAAATGACATTGTTGCTGTGACATATTACCTTATTATAGACATCAATAATTTCCAAAGCTATTCCTACTCTAGTGATTGAAATTTCTAGGATGATATCAACAGCACTTAAAAGATCTGGAAAAGTGACAGATTGTAAAGGTTGTACTTTAGCAATCTAATTCAGCACCATCAGATAGCAAATAACTCAGCAGTATAACCAGATAACTAATCTAACTGGCTTCTTCAACCCAAATTCACACATAGGAGGCCACTAAATCCTATCCCACTGCAATCTCTAGAATTAAAATGGAAAAAAAAATAACAAAGAACCAAGGATTAAAAAAAAGCAAACATTAATATCAACTAAATTATAGTGATTAAATGTTTGGCCAAATAAGGTTTTGCAGAGAAGGGAAAACTGCAATAAAACCTCAAAGTAAAATTAATCTGTAGGGTTTGGAGTCCTTGTTGTGCTAACATAGTGGTTTTGCATCACCAGTTCTAAGAATTCTTAGAAGTTGGGCTGCATGGTGTTTTTGCCATGTTCATTTGTTTTACGTAGGTAAAAGGTACTGCAGAAACTGCTGCTTTATATTGTTCAAAAACTAGAAATTCAGATGCAGTTTAAAAAATAGTAATTTCTCACACTTTATTGATCATCTCAAAAATCTTTAGTCTTGCTTAGCAATCATTAAGGATTCAAGCAATTATTTAGCTTACATAAGCAAATTTTACGTCTTTAACCTTTTTTTCCCCTCTGTCTATATTAATTGCAGCACACTGGGTTAAATGTAAGTAATAAGGATGCTTATTATGGAGGCATAATCACTCTAAATCCTACCAAGTTGTTAAACAGTTCATCATCTCTGCCAATTTTGTTCACTGCAGGCTCTTAATCTTTGAACTACCAAAACTTAAATTGCTTCCTTATGAGCATAAAAGCCATAGCTACTCAGATCACTTTATTTGCCTACTTCACTGTCCCCACAAATTTTTTTGAATCCTTTAGTTATCTGATTTTCCACTGTATGAAGTTCAAAGTTCTGGTTTTGTACAAAGTTCTGGTTAGTCACCTGCTTTGTCTGGTGTCAGTCATTCTAGATCTGGATTGTTCCTGCCTTACACATAGGCATCTCTGTTCCAAAAAGGAAAATGTCTGTGCTATGGCTGGATTTTAAACCCCTATCCATACCACTGCAAATACTAAACAGAGATGACCAGACAGCCACCTAGGAAGTTCTGATGAATCGTTTGTTTGAGCTATTGAGCTCTTCCTTAGTAGCCAACCTTTATTCAAGAAGTGATAATAGAATGTCATGTCCAAAGCATTAAGATCAACAAAGATCAGCTGACAGGTCTAAACATTTGACACATGCATGCATATAATTTAAGTCAGAATTTTAGGTTTAGAAAGTGAATTGCTTCCCTGTTTCCCAGAAGTCTCTCCTTGTACTTCAAATTCTTTACTCTCTAGTTCAATTACAAAACTAAATTTGATGACCCTAAGTCATTACTCAGTCACTCCTCTAAATATTTAAATTATGCAGTAAATGTCATTTTTCCTTATTATTGGAGATATGGAGGTAATGAATTATCAGTGACTTGAAAGAATTCATAGATAATTTAAATTGCCCACTTCTGTGAATACCTGACCTGAAAATTACCCTATGCTTGTGCCAAAGTCAGACTAGGCAGTGTAGGAAAAATGACAATGTTGTGTGTTCTTCAGTTCTGACATTTCATTATGTTGTCACATTATGATATATACATTTGAAGAAGAAGCAGTTTTAAAGTACGACACAACTATATAGGATGCTCCACATTAACTGGTCTTTTTTGCGTTATAACCTAAGGCAGTGTTTCAGTTATGTAGTAATGTTAATTTTCAAAGTGAAATGCTGTAATTAATTTACATGATGTCCATTACTCATACTCTGAAACTTCAGTTGACTATTGTCATCCTAACTTGATCACTTTATTTGAGAAAACATTTTTGAACACTGTTGCTCTCTTGAACACAGTATATATTGCAGAATTAAGATAGAGCGATGTATGTATGTGTTTTAAGTTTAAAACAGTATCGCGGGCAAGATGGTCCCTTTTTAAACAGGATATTATAGTTTTTCTGTGTCTATAAATACAACACATAAAAACTCCTTATTACAGAATGCTTTATTAACATCAGAAGACAGTCTTATGACATGATCTATGGTTGATTGATTTGCCTGAAAGCCACTTTAATACTGAGGAAGAAGATTATTCATCTCCAGAAAGAATGACAGTCAACAATAAATCATTTCCTCCATCTTCTTACATAGCGATGAAGTTAAGGCTATCAGATGATAAGAATCTAAATCAAAGCATGATCCCTTCTTCTTAGAATAGGAAATGCATAAGATTACTTTCCTATTTTTGAGCCACTGAATGCTGCAAACATATTTGCTGCAGATATGATGAGCTATATGAAATTAATTTAAACACGGTAGGCACATATGATTTTCTTCAATAAGTTTCATATTTATTTATATACAAGATCATTTTAATTTTGTTATCCTCTAATATATATCTATGAAATGAACCAGACTCAAGGCATTTTTCCATAATGTCAAGGTTGATATCATGGTTTAGTGTTTTGGTTTTCCTAGAGCTCTTATTTAAAGCAAAACCAGAAATGTTTTTGCAATACCATAGTTAGAATATTTATGGTATGTGTTTGCTTCTTTGTGCTTACATTGCTTTTGAACTTCTGCATGTGTATTTTTCCCTTTCTATATTAATAATAGTTTTGATGTACCATAGAATTGCCAAGGCAGAAAAGCTGTAGCAGTAAGATGTTTTCCAAGAACATTAAATGTAAGGGGTAAGTCAGCAGAGTCCCCTACTTGGCCTTTCCTCAGGAAGATGTGTTGAAGTGTGAATGAAATCCTGAGTTTCAAAAGGGTTCAGGAATTTTAAAGATCATACATGAAAGCAGAATTACTCAGTTTTGAACATTTTGACATCTGGCTGGCCATGACTGCACACAAACAGAAAAGGAACAAAATCCAAGACCAGAGAGCAAGTTTATGAATTGAATGGTGTGTTGCTAGACCAAGAGCATCTTCTGGGTAAATCTGTTCATGTACTACTGGGATCTGGGGAAGTACTATGTGAATTATAAAATATATGAATATTAATTACTCATTTTTTTTACTATTATCACATTCGTTTCTCAAAATGCATGCTAACCATGGTTTATGTTTATTACTAGGTAAAAAGTAAACTAAATTTTAGACTCTTTGGTAGACACTCAACTTTTGTTTGATAGTCTATTACTACTACTGTTTAGTTTGGTAGTCTACTCAACTAAGCTAAAACACGAAAATTAGTAGAATTTTTTATAGCTGCTTTGGGTTGCTGTGCTGTGTGACTTTTATACAAGAGGCTTTTGGCACTTCCATAGATATGTGAGTGCTAATATGTGCAAATTTTTATTATATCAGTGTTGCTTTTTCTAAGTTTTCAAGATTTAGGGTATAAATAGGGAAGAGAACAAGAGGATATTTCATCCTAATGGGAAACAGGCCAAAGCAACCTTCTAGGTACTAATATCATTAGCCAGATGTAAAATTTTAATCTTAATATGCACCAGATTTTTTAGTGTCAGGTAATATCCATTATTTGTTCTAGTTGCACGTATCTTTTCCATACATGCTAACGAGTTTGTGGTATTTGAAAAATATTTTAACTGAGTAAGTAGATGACTGAAGTAGAGACTGAAATGACATTCAAGCATATCAGTGTAAGGTTCTAACCAGTCATTTATTCCAGTCTTTTTTAGCAGTATTAACTCCTTGTGTTTTCCTTGCATTCTGGATGTGTAGTTTCACACCTGAACATCTGGACTGTTATTGAGTAGTTGCAACTGAAATCTTTTAAGTTGCTGTCTGTTCAGACACAGCTCCCAGTATGAATTACTGAAAAATTTGAACTCTTGAGCCAACCAGGCAATCAAGATGAGCTAAATCTTTTGTGTCTAATCCTTCTGTATCTCACCTTATTACTTAGTAATAGCAATCATAACATTCTCTTATCTAACAAGGTTTTTGAAAATCATATAAGCAGCCTGTTTGAAGCATGCAGGTACGGTAGTAATGACTTTGATAGAAAGCACTTGAATAAATTAATGACACTATCTGCAAAGTAAAGTTTGAATAGAAAGCAACAAGCATAATGTCACAATTTGATTTGGAGGGACAGAATCATATATTGTATTGGTACTTTTATGTGTTCTGATTGTTGCAAGAGTCCTGGGGTGAGTACAAAAAAAAAAGTTTTTAGTCCCACAATTAAAAATAAAAAATAAATTGCTGGAGAGAGGAAAGAAACCAGTGCTACTCCTTACCTAATTCATGCAGTTCTTGTCATATGAAATATATCCTCAGATGCGAGGAAATCCGAGAAAGAGTCTTGACAGAGCATAAGAAAAAGTTCATTGATTCACTTTTTAAATATTACTGATCTGTCTGTCATTAGTACATTCATCTATATTTTGTTAAAATTGAGAGGAGTTTATGTTGTGTTTAGTTTTGAGTCCATCATTTGAATTCAGTGCCAAAAAACTTGTTCTTTGCTTCCCCAGAGTTTAAAAAACAACAAAAACCCCTAAACATTTCTGGCAAAATGGTACATTCATTATTTCTGATTCTTCTTTTTTATTAAGTCTTTTCCCTTAGTTTGGAGTTTAGATAATCCAATGAATTAGGGATTTCTTGGCAGCGTTATAATGTTTTGTTGCTTTTTAAATCCTTATTGGTTTTAGCATTCTGAAAGCTTTATTGAGGTTTTGATTTTTCTTACTTGAATGTAGTAAACCCACTTAGCATTGCCTTATCAAGTGCAACTAATTAACATCAAAGGGATATTGTTATTCATTATCATTCTATGATCAGTCATGTATACCATATATGCTGAATTGGCTCTTTTGAATCTCCTTCAGTATGCTTACTTTAAGTTCCTTATAGATTGCCTTCTTCATTTGCACAGTACTACACAATTTAATATGCATATGCATTTAAGTGGAAAATTACCTCTTCCTGAAGAACCATAAGACCTGTCTATTGGCATTTTCTATAAAATCTACACACAAATATTTCACTACTAACAGGCACAGCTTGCCTATGCCCCTCTATTTCCCCTGCTCCCTCTTGACTTATTAGGTTCATGATCAAAATCCAACCTGCAAATTTCTGCTAGATTTAATTTCATCTCACGGGGGCACACTTCCTTGTGTGTGTCACCTTGCTTACTGAGAACCCATAAGACAAAGGGCTACGTAGATACCCTAGCCATTTTCTATTACCCCATAAGTGAGCCATGACAAATGCTGTACGTCCTCCATTCTGTCTGTGTAGAATATGGTTTCCAGTTCCTGAAATGACTAGGGAATTTCATCAACTTTGCAGAAAATACCTTGTCTCTTAAACAAAATCCTAATATTGCAGCTCTAAGGGCTTTCAGTTTTGTTTCTGCCAGTGTATCAAAATGGGTCTTTCCCCTAATATTCTAGGTGTCTAGAGAGAACTTTGGCTCTTAGAATTGAAAGGAGTATTAGTTGTGCAGAAATGTAATAATTCTCAAGAACTAATGTATACGTTTCTGTTGGAAATAGCTGTCCTTCTGTTTCATAGAATCATATGTATGTCGTATGTCTCATGACATAAACAACTACCACATTAGAAACTAGTTTAGTTTCTAGTTAGACATTGTGATCTGAACATATGTACCTTGTTCCCTGGATTTCTAGCATATATGTATACATTACACTATCTTTATTTTTTCTGCCTCTTTAATTTCTAATTGTTTATGGCAGTATAGGAGTTGGGGAGGGGGGGAAGTGTTGTTGTTTTTATATTCAAAGTATTTGAAATACAGTGAGGTCTGTGTTGCTGCCCATCAAAATGGCACTTTCCTATTAAAAAAAATGAGATTGTGTTGTATGCCTTGGAGTGTTGTGAATGTCTTCTTGGACATTGTTCACTGTTGCAAAAGCTGACAAGAATGTCGTTTGTACTAAGAGGCAGATTTTGGGAAGTATCAGCTTCCTATGAAAAACTGAATTTTTTTACACTTAATTTGGTATCAAGTCAGGCAGAAACCACACAATTTAAAAATAAAGAAAAAAGTCTAAAAGGAAATGGAGAGCATGTGTAGTCTTAAGGACTTTCTCCTTTTGCCTGAAATTAAAAAAAAAAAAAAAAAAAAAGAAAAAAAAGAAAAACAAATTGTGGTATTCTCTATTTTCAGCTAAACGTAATTGAGACTGGTGCTGGAAGTGCTTCTCTTTGATTTTGATTTTTGTACATCGGTAAGCCTAACTAGAACTTCAGCACCTTTTGTGTTCTATAGATCAGTTTTGTTAAACCATTTGAGAACCTATAAATGTAGATCAAAAAAAAAAAAAAAAAAAAAAGCCATGAATTTATTTTAAAGTGTCTAGAATAAGCATATGGAAAAAACAGTGTGTTGGCTCAGTAGTGTGTTTCTCTGTTCTAAGTAGTTTCCAAAGAGAATGAAAACAAAATCAAAATTTTGATAACTAGTGATCTAACCAGGTGTATTAATGCATTATGTCTGGATGCCTGAGCTACATGCCCCGTCATTGAAGGTAGACTTCAATAAATTGTAAAGAGCAGCAGCTGCACTGCTTGTATAAATACATCATGACTTTGTAATTCTGTGAACAAAGCAATCTCTTTAGTACTTCTCAGCTAGTTATAAGGGTTTTTCAATGTCATGGTCTAACAGTAACTCCAGTATCGTTTTTATTTATCCTTCTCACTCTTTTCTCCTGTGGTCTTGCCATACTTTGTCACATTAAAATGAACTGACTGTTCTTGCTGTTTGCCACCTCCTCCTCTCATTGAATCTCTGTTTGGAGTTGGATGACATAACCTGACTTCACTAATGTCTGTTAATCACATGAATAAAGGTAGAGTGTGGGCATCTCAATCCTCTCCTTCCCTCTTGGAGTTTGGACATCTTTATGTACAGTTTGTTTTTGGTATCTGATGGGGGCTTCTGGCATCATGGTGTTAAGTCCCTCTGGCAGTTACAGCTTGCCTTGGGCATTTTTTCAGTGCTGTCCAATGCATCCCATTGAAACTTCTTCACCAGCCCAGAAATAGAGGAAGGCACATTTGTTTTTTTCAGTGCTACCTTAGGCAATTACAGTTTCCCTTTTGGGTGGAATAAATCTAACTGCAATTATACTCAAAATGCACTCCTACTAAGAATTACTAAATATAAGAAAGCAGAGAAAATTAAAAGGAAAGAAACTTGGCTCATCAATTCTTACAAAATAAATCACATACTCAGCTTATTTCTGGACAAGGGAAAACATTTCTCTAGAGCAGTCCTTTCTCTGACCACTCAGTTTGCAAGTGTTACTGAATCAATTTAAATTTTCGGATCTCTTTCTTCTGCTTATTTGTTACAACAAACATAACAGAAGGCTAGCATGTCATTCATATTTAGTAACAAACTTTGAGTATTCCCAATTGGGAAGGCTACATCATTGCTATCTTATTACATCTGGGTGCATGTTCCTGTCTGTAGCAGGTGTATTAAAAGCCCAGATGATTTTAAATTCCATGGATTGAATATGCTATCAATTCAGATTTGAGAAGAGGGATGATACCTGTTCATGCAACTCACTCACCCCCTAAAACATATTCTACTATTCTCCATTTTGAATGATAGTGACTTCAGTTGTGTTTGGTCTTCTGTCACAGCATTTTCTTAGCTTTTTACAAAAATAATTAAAAAATATATTGTTCATGCATTCTAGAAAGTTTTAACATAACTTAGATATGCAGCCAAAATAAGACTTACTGTGTTATTTATCTAGCAGGATCTCCCTTTAAGACATTATTACTTCATCAAGTATTAAGTGCACTTCAGTATGTAACGTCAACCTAAATGATCTGCATGTGCTGTAATTTTTATTTTTTTTAATCCTGTATGTGTGTATAGTAAACCACAATGTCTCTGAAAACAGTACTGTGGATTAGTACTGTTATATGTTTAAAATTAATGCTAAGGTTGATGTTAAATTCTTATTTATATTTTTCAATGAAATCCTCTACTTGTATGTTGTCATACATGCCAGCATAATCACACATGCTCTGAGAAGGCACATGAACTAGAAAGAGTTGATGACCATGATGCATACTTAGCCAAGCTACAGTCATGAGCCAAAAATAAACAGAAGAGGAAACAGAGAAGGAAAACCAATTAATAAATTCAACACATAGATTTAAAACCAGCATGAAAGTTGAATGAACGACTATATTGGACCTATGAAATTACATAAAAGTCTGTAGGTCACTTTTGTGGTATCTTTGTAGCTCTTCAGGAGGTGCCTAGAAATAAGGACCAGAGTATCTGTGAGAAGTTTTAACATTTGCATCAATTCTACAGCCTTATGCCTTGAAATGTTCACTCTTGAAAGAATATGAAAAGGTCAGGATGTAAAAGAGAGAGATTTCCCTAAAGAGGAATAAAGGCTGGTGTGATGTTAGAATGGCTCACAGAAAGAATGAACAAGTGTGTCCCCAGCTGAACATTTAGCTACCATTTGAGTTACACCGAACAGTTTGTACAATTGAGATGATAAAAAAGAATGAGTTGCAAGCTTACCTGACATTACGTGGGAAGAGGCTACTACAGCTACTATAGACGTGCACTCTGTGCTGAAGGGATCTGATTGTGCTGCTAAAATCACATGGATTGGTTTTATTGGACAAAAATGCTACCATTACAACTAATTTAATTAATATCTCTCACCATTCAGATTTCATCAGTGTATTTGGTGAAATTGTCAAGTTTAAATAATTTTTAAAGGATCACAAAAAAACAGGATCACATGCCCGCACTATAAACAAATGCCTTCGTATTCAGAGTGAACTTACTGTCTGTACAAGGCGTACTGCTTCATAATGTGAATTAAAAAGTGAATCACTTCTCTTAATCATCATAAAAATCCTATATTAAACACGGTGCCTATTTAGTCTTTTTTGGTTTTCTGTAATTTTTGAGTAAGTCATCTTGTATTTTGCACTGACTGAAAAATGTATTTTGACATTTTTAAAATTAAAACCGTCATGGTATTTAAAGATGAACTTAAGCTCTACTAATTCTATTAAACTGCAGGCTGCCAATGAGTTATAAAGTCTAATTAATCATTTTGTCAGCTTTGCCTTCTGAAGCTAGTCAATATAAATTTGAATAAATAGGAAGCTGTTGACCCAGGAACCTCTGGATGTTCTGAATAAAGATGTGCCAGTTGTAAAATACTCAAACTACTGCCAATTTTGACTGCACATAGTATGCGCTAATGCTGCAGGAAATTTTCAGTACTAGCATACGAGTGTGGTGGTAAAGTCATGTTTATTGCCACAAATAAATAGTTTAAATTTAAGGGATGTCTAGTAATTTCTTTTGTTTCATCTACAGATACTGGTTTTGAGGACAAAAACTTTTTAGTCAAAGTTTGTCGCTGACACTGCAGTGTGACATGTCACATCAGGTTGCATCAATAGAGCCATGTTATGTAAAAGTAATGAAATGTGACTGATAGAACCCAAGATACTGTAACATACTGTAACATAATGTGTCAGCATTTCTTTAATGGAGCCTTTCAGGAATGCTTTTTGGTAAAATACCTTAAAAAATCAGTTACAGGAAGTGATGAGGAGATATAAAATATCTGTTCTCTGTTGCTGCATGGAACACATGAAATAGCCTAAATAAAAATCTTTTCCAGTAATTTCATTAGAAATATATCTGATCTGTAAAGTTACAACAGTGATGTGTATGCGTCATCCCAAATAATTCTGTAACTGTATATTGTGAAATTAGTTTCCTGATTCTGCACAGGAATAAAAATATCCTTGTATATATGTATATACTTTTATATGTGTGTATATATATGTATATCTGTATAATAAAAATTTCCCTGTATAAAAATATCCCCATGTTGTTGTAAGTTCTCTCAACCTACTAGGGAATAAATAAATAAATAAATAAATAAAAACACTTATTTTGGTAATATAATCTAACTATATGGGAAACCTCATTGTCATTAAAAAAAAAAAAAAATCCATGTTCCTAGAATCAACATGACTATTCACTTTTCTAGAGGTCGAAATGCTTGTATTTCTTAATATCTCACTAAGCTTTTGAACCAGAAAACAGAATAGTATTGTGTGAAGGATGTGACATATAAAACACCATTGCCACTGACATCCTTCTTCTGAGGATGAAAGACAGTGAACTGTTTGTCTTCAGCAGATTAACAGGGAAGGTTGTTTTTGTTTGTCTGACTGGTCAAGGACAATTTACAGTTCAGTTACTCTGAAGGAAAGACTTGTTGATTTGAGAGCACTCCTATTATAGCTCCAGGTAGAGGATGATAGATTTAGCCGTCATTGTGATAAACTGCAGCCTATATGCTTGCAATACACAAAATAAATAAAACACTGGTAGATCTGTTTGGTTCAGCTACTTAACACCAAGTGTTGGCATGTAGGTGTAGGCTTCTTTAGTGAAGGTACTAAGGACACCAAATGTTCCCATTAGTCCAAACATCTTTTTTTTATTTATTTTTTAATAGAATATTTAATACTTGTTAGGAGGGAAAAAAAAAAAAAAAAAAAAAAAACTTTTTTTCTATAAACATGACTTTTGAATCCCTGTAGTTCAAAAGTGAAATTTATACTTCCTACAAAATACTCCTACTTCTCTTTAAATAGTCAAACACTTGCTTTCTAATTTTTTTTTATCTTTGCATTTCAGAGTCATGTGTTTTTAAAAACGTAGTTTTTCCCCTGCCTGTGGAAGATACTCTGTAGAGTCTCTCTCTTGCAACTTCTCTGTGACAGAGGCCACACATTTCCTTATAGGTTTAATTGATCTATTAGTTGAATTGCTTATTTTCTGGTTGGTTATTATGCCCAATAGCTGTTATCATTCCATTAGAGCAATCTTGTCAATTTCCAGTTGCTTTTAAGGTATGTTCACTATAGATATAGCAACTCCTCAGTTTTATTTGCTGATGGGAATGGCTTGGTATGCCACTTAGCTTTAACTAATATGAATTTTCTGTTGTGAAATGTTCATTTTTATTCTTTGATGACTACACATGAGATAAATCACTGGTAAAAGTACAAAATATTCTACTCAATTATACCACTCTACAGATATACATTTTTAAATTAAAATTAATACACCGATGAAACAGCTAGTATAACTGTAGAAATAAATCGATAAAAAATATCTTTCACTTGCACTTTCCTGCATATCTAATTCCATGGCCTCCTATGTAAAGAGGAAGTATATGCTGATCTTAAATTTTCCAGTATGTTGTGATGCAAATAACACTAACGTTAGCGTATATATTGTAAATGAATATCTGATTCTAAATTTCATAAGATCCTGAATTGAAGGGAAAACATTTATGTTCAAAACTCAGAATTTAACCTCCATTTTTCATTAACACATTGTGCTTAAAAACAAACTATTCAAGCAAGGACAAAGCAATTAAAGGAAGTGTTTGTATGTAAGACGTAAATAATATGTGTTATAGAAAATGCCATTTGCAGGAAAGCATGATGCCATCTGAATCTGTGGTTTGTGCAGAGTGCAGCCTACAATAACTTGAGTGCGTCTCTTTGTTCCATCTAGTGACTAGATCAAAAATGGAGGAGAAGTCAGCCCTTTATTATTGTCAACTTGTAGTTCAAGCAGCAAAGATTGTTCAGCTTCTGTACACTTCATTTCCAAAAAGAGTTACATAGTTTTCTGGTTTTCAAGATAGCTTGGCTTTTTTTTTTTTTTTTTTTAAAAAAAAAAAAAAAAAAAAAAACTCAGCTTTGCAAAAATACATGAAAAGTTAATGATACCACTTAAAAATAACAGTTAAGTTTCCTTCTGTATGAATGCCATGTAGATCTTTTGTTGTTTTGTGTCCTTCCCATAGAGTAATCTTTATCAGGAAGCAGTAGCTCTGAAATACAAAGAATGTGCAATTCTACATGAAGTAGAATTGATACACAGAAATCATGTGGAAGTCACCTTTTCTGCCCTCCAGGAAGGGGATGAAAGCAGAAAATGAATTCTGCTTTATTTGTATCTGGGCTTTTAATTGAATATGGGTAACACTATTAAAAGAAATACTACAGACTAGCATCAGGTAGTTCTTCCAGCCAGGATGGACTGTTTGGTGTTTCACTGACACAATTCTGTGCTTAATATTGATATTTCATTGGTGGTCATAAAATATTATATACTTTGCTATTATGTAGACCCGAACAGAAAAATGCCTGACACTTCTAAGGATAACTGTTTTAGGGAAAAGGAAGAAGGCATGATATTACAAGTCTGACAGTGAGATGTGAAAACAATGTTGCTGCTTTTTCATTTGTTTGTAAATACATATATATATCACAAATTAGTATTTAATAATAACTCAGATAATATAACAGCAGTAGGTAATATTAGAGGTAATATAAATGTTATCAATAGAACTTAATTGCATACAGGCATGGTTTTGGAAGGCTGAAGTGTGGCATAGGTCATCAAAATCATCTGCCGAAACCATAGCTTGTGTCATTTATTTAGTAGGCTCCTTCTAGGAAGGGAAGGACTGCAACATTCTCTGTCAGCTAACTGTTGATCTTTCAAATCAAAATTGTATGTGGAGAACACTTAGAAAGTTTTAATACTGACAAATGTATTATTTTTTTTTTAAGTTTTGCACAGGTATGTTCTGCCTCCTGTATAGTTTTTTGTTTGTTTTGTTTCTTAATTTCTTCCCTGTTTTTCATGACTAACTTTATTTCTTCCTGGATTTGATTTATTTAATTGAATTCTTGAATAGGTTTTACTTATCTGTGTTCACAGTAAGCCTAACTTGTTGCTCGTGCACTTCCTCTGCCCAGCAGTACAGTAATTACTAAAAATGCCAATGAAAAACAAACTACAAGGCAATAAATAAAATGCATGTTTTATTAAATAAGGTATAGAACTTGTTGTGACTGTACAGGGCAACAAGCTCTAAAAATTGCTGAAGAGTCCAAGAAAGAATTTTTAAATAGATATTTTATTTCTTTTTGTAAGAGTAATATATGGGCAAAATAATGGAGAATACAAAATAGGCTTATTCTTCTCTGTTTCCTTGCCCCTTACTGAAAGAAAGCATGTGGAGGAGTTCTTGACTAAATTTTAGAGTTCACATTGACCATTGCCTATCAGATATTCTTAATGACTTTTTTGATCAGTACATCACACTTTAAAATTAACTTTGAAGTATGGAAATAGTGAATACATTTGACAAAACTGTGAGTAGGACTAGAAAAGGACTAATCCCCCCCTCTTCTAGCAGTTCAACTGCCTATTTAAGTGCCATACTCTTCAAATAAATGCCTGAGCAGTCTTGAGAGTCAGTTCCAAAATTTTCAAGTTAGTTTTTCCTTGTGAATTTTCTGTCATTTAACTTAGAAGACATCAGAAAATCAGAAGAAATCAGAAAATGGTCTAAATACCATTTAAGACAGGGCAGTTTTAATATGCTTGAGAGTCATCCCTCAAAGTGTAACTCAATAACAAGTGTGTGTGGTGACAGTCTAGAAGGTTTCTCACAGTTCAAGAGATATTTAAAGCTGCCATTCTACGATGAGACATTGTGGTTTCCCTGCCAAAAGCAAAACCCATATGAAAGATATGATATGAGAATAAGGTGACTTGGCAACACTGACATGAGTTTAATGGAAGAATTAGCTGGAAACAAACACATGCTGTACCAATTGCATGAAGAGATTGTAAGTGCATTCCGGTTGTATATAATTTATTGTTATTGTTGGTTTTGTTTTTATCTTGTGATTAGAGAAGGAAAACAAGTCCATCTCTGCACTCAGGGAAATTAGGGAATCAATTTCATGGAAGGAACAATAACAAACAAACAGAAAGCCTCTACCCTAATACAGGAATATTCACATTTACAAAGTTGTGCAGGTTAAGCAAAAAAGTTTATTCTATTTGCAACGTGATTTTTCATTTTGTACTGCAGGCTTTTAGGGTTATTAAATGTCTAGATTTTAAAGTGTATTTCATCAACTGAAGCAGTATACCAGAAGCCAAATTCTCATTTTTGATATGCAAGCATCACTCTCACTGATTTCATTATGAACTTTTCATTTATATTCAAGAAAGTGATGTTTGACTCTGCAGTGATCTGATGTATAGGACAGGCTAGCCATTGGAATTTTAAGTGTTTCTAAATAATTTTAATGCACATAGTCACTGAAAGACTTTTTCTGCTTAAGGGGGAAAAAATGATATTTGCTAACCAAGATTACCTATATGCTTCAAAAAAGGGATCCGGAGAGGCCTCCACAGGGCACACATGTTCCAAACCAGACCTGCAAATGTTACCAAGTATGTGGAACATTTGAAGCAAACCTTTCAAGTCTATGAAACATCTTTTTGCTCTCTCTGAATCAACCACATAGGGAATGCATGTTGTGCTGTCCTGTGTCCTATACAGCTGTAGAGTTCAAGTTGCCTTCACAGAACAGCAAGAAAAATAGTCTTTAAACAAATGATTGAATGAAATTTTGTTGGTCTGGAGGAAAAGAGGAAGAAAGCAGTCATGAAGCTGACATCTGCATAAATTTTTCTGATCCTTTTCCCACCCTTTTGTGACGCCAATGCCTAAATTATATGAGGATTCTCATTGCTCTCCCTTGTGCTTAAACTGGATATGGTATTTCAGCTGAAGTCTTTTCTGTACTAATAGAGTAGAAGAATTTGTGTGTTGTCAGGACATGCGGTTGTTTATACACCACAGGAAGTTTTTTTTTTTTTTCTTTTTGGAAGAGTGGCACTTTGATGCACAGCTTGTCATCTGTTGCCTGTGGATGTTTCGTTCAGGTGTTCTATCAGTGTGTTCCCAGATTGGTATTTGTCTTCTGAACTATTTTTATTTAGGCATCAAATCTTAGATATAAGATCTTACTGAATTGCATGGGTTGAGGTGGGGGCAGAGGGCTCAGTTAATCTTTACAGTTTGTCGGGATTTAAAATGCCAAACTTCTCTGTCTGTATACTTCCAGGCACCTCACAGCTTTTTTGTCATTTGCAGATGAAGTAAGCTGTCTCTCTGCCCCATCACAGTGTTGTGTTCTTTGTATGTGCTTCTTTTTCTCTGAATAGAAGAAAATGTATTAACATATTCTAAAATAACATTTATTTTTCTTCATACTTCAGGTTTTCAGATGGATAGTTTTAAAAATGAATAGACAGTAGAAGCAGTCTCTCAGCTCTCTGAATCTCCGTTATATCCAGATTGTTGCAGTTTCCTCCATGGTGACTGACTGTCACAGGTTTAAAAATATTTATTTGAAATTCTAATTATCCTACAGCAGAGCTATCTAAGAGTGCAAAACGAAGCAATTGCATTTGGTCTGTGATCCTGCTGGTTTGAAGTTATTGGTTTAAAAAAAAAAAAAAAAAAAAAAGAACTGTGGGACTTAATAAATTGGCAAAAGGGCAGCAACAGATAGCTGGATACAGCTCTTACTTCATCTGGTTGCATGCAAAACAATCTGTGCCACTTTTTATTTAGTTCCGATGTAATTCCTGAGTTATCCAAAGCAAATAAGGCATCATGAAATCAGATAAAAAACCACACAAATACGGAAAGGGATCAAAAAGTACATTTTCACAAATACATGTGAATTATTTTGCAATAGAAATAACTGGGATATTACATTATTGTCACCTGACATCAGTTTATTAAGCATTGCTCTTTGCTGTTGCGAAGGCAAATAATGCTACCTATAAATTTGCAACATAACTTTTGATTTATGAAGTAGAAATGTGATTTTCCTGTGAAATCATGACTTTAAATGTCTAAATACTCTAAACTGTTATAAGTTAATAAAACAATCTGCTCTTGCAAAGTTAAATACCCAAATAGTTATAAGTAAATAGATGTTCCCATCCTTTTCCTCTCAGTAACTCAATTTCCCTTACTTACAGGGACAACCCAACATTTACAAGCAATTGTTGTGGTTTTTGTTTGTTTGGTTGGTTGGTTTGTTTTGTTTTTAATTTTATTTTAACTTTGAAATTATGTTTTATCTCCACTAGGGAGCAGCAAATGACATAAAAACATTCTCATTACTCTGTCTCTGTTAATCCCACAGAAAGTAACAGCATAGAAACTGGATGAAGACTTCTTTCATTCAGTGATCAGGCAGGTTTCAAAGCAGTTCCGTTTCAGTCCGTATTTGTTTGAACAGTTGTAATTTTTGAAAACCTCACAGTAGCCTTACCTCTTCCTGTCTCTCTAGCTCTGTTCCTTTTATTTCCCCCTATGTAAGGTGGCTTTCAGTGCACAAAAAAGGTTTTCTTTCATGTTCGAGCTGCTGTCCATGGGTTACTGATGGGCCTGAATGCTTAAATTTGCCTCAAATGGAAACTCAGTATGCTTTCTCTTTTGGTATACTTTAATTTTTAATACTATCTTTGTTAGAGAAGGACCTTGAATTAAAGAATATGTTCATTGTTTATATTTTATATATTATTAAATTCCTTATCCCCTTAACCGTATTTGCTCCCCCAAGAAGAAAACAAAGTTTCATTAGGAAGTGCACTAAAAACAAATACCTGGTTTGTATAACATAACATATGTTAATAATATAAGGAGAGTATGTTCACAAAGAAAAAGAGCAAGCATCTGAGTTGGCATAAAATTTCTTCTGGACTAATGGGCTTAAATTTTTGAAAAAATTAAACCTTTATTTTTTGTGGTTGGCAGCTGCTGAACTATGGAGTCATTTTGCAATAAAAGTGAAGGATGCCCTTTTTTGGAGTCATTTAGGAGTGGACAGAAAAGCTCTAAACAATGTATTGCAGAAAATAATCTTGCAGTGGCAGCACAATCATCGTATTTCTTGCTCTGATCTCTTCCTTCTTCTGACACTTAACTGGAATATGTAAATGATATATATTAAAAATAGGAAATTAATTTTGGGCCTGTCAGAAAGATGGCTGTGATAGTCTTTGTTTCGGTTTGGGGCTGTCGGTAGGTTTTGTGAGTGCTTGAAAGAGACACTTGCTTCTGTACTGGGAATTTTACCATTGCTTTACTCTCATATACCAAATGTGGGATGCGAAGAGACTGGCACTGTTCCTAGGCCAGCAGTACCCTGTGTACAGCCGGCATGCTGCTGCAGCATCCTGCAGAAATGTGAGAAGGTATCTGAATTGAAAGAAAAGACCGTTATGCCTTTGCTATCAGGTGGTATCTTTTTCTGAGGCTCTCCGTATTTCTAAATAATGCTATTCATAAGTTCTGAAAGAGGTATTTGGCTTCATTTAAGTCTTAGGTGATTTTTGGGGTTGAGAAAGACATAACTTTGTAGAAATAACAACAAAGTGTATATAATCAGTGCTCCTTTTTGCATTAACATTTACAGTGGATTTTGCTAGATGATAAAATATACCTCTAAAAACAATGTACCTGTCCCCAAAAACCATGAAATGATACTTTTGAAAGAAAGACTGTTTCTGCCTTTTATAAAAATAGGAAAAAAAAAAAGAAAAGAAAAGAAAATCAGAAGAACTTTGCAAGCTGCTTCCTCTTAATTCTTTGTGAACTGGAAAAACACTGTGTAAGGCATGTTTTTGAACATCAGCACTTCAAAGGTGACGTACCTAGTCCATGAGGCAGCACTGATGGCATATTTTGTCCTGTCTCTCTGGTACATTAGGCAGCCCTAAGGCAATTGAAAGGCCCGTTAGAGTCTCGTCCACCTAACCTTCCCATTTCTGCTTCTTTCTCACGTCTTCCAGACACGCAGGAAATTCAGATCTTTTAAATGTTTCCAAAGTGATTCAAAACCTCCCCCTTTTCTACCGTTTTCCACCTAGCTTATATGCTTAACTACGTTGACTTAACCAGACTCAATGTGTTTATAATTGTTGAGCATATGGCGAAAGATAGATGGAGATGCATATTTTGTCTGTGAGTAACATGCTGCCCACCAAAATGAAACCGATGGAATAATGAACATGTGCCTAGTTTCACAAAGCGTGCAAAAAGGGATCGTGTCTTAGATACTGTCGGCTGAAGTCCATGGAGGAAATCTTCACCAGCTGGATCGAAACCAGCCCACAGCATCACCTGCCTTAATGGCACAGATCCTTTCTGCTTCGGCCATTCTAGCAGTGCACTTTCCTTTCTCCTGAAAAGAACCTGTATACAGGAGATACGAATCCACAAGTGATAATTTGCTGTATGTGATAGATACCCTACAACATACATTTCCCCCATTACCTCCACCCAAAGGATTTACGTTGCTCTTATGAGGAAAAGGAGAATGTACTGCAGAGTTACTGCTTTGTCTGTTGTGACAGTTTGTTTCTGTGTAGACTGGAGAACAGGAGAGCTTACTGAAAATGACAGTATTGTGGATGGAAAAATAAGTAATGAGAAATTATTGAAAGTATTATCAGTTGTTCCTTTCTTCTACCAAAAGGAAAAATAGACACTCAAATTTATCATTTCTCATATGCCATGCATGAAAGTGATTGGGATAATTTACGTTCACACTTATTTTGATAGACAGTGAATAGATGGATAGTGAATTCAACTTTTTATCACTAGCCATCTGTATCCAAAAGCAAGAGCATTAGGAGCATTGCAAATTACTCTGTTTTGGGGTAGAATTGTAATTCAATAGAAAGGTAAAATCATATAAAGTACCTGAAAACTGACCATAAGTTTGCAGATATATTAGGATTGCAATGAATATAAACTATTGAGTTCCATTGAATTATTTATGGAGTTCCAGGACATAAGATTTCTGTCATTATGTTGACTGTGTTATAATTAGAAGAACTCTGGCATCAACTTCAAGTTGCACACAAACCAAAAATAAATAAGATCAATCATAAGATCATGATATTGAGTAAAAGAGCTAAAGTATGCTGAGTTCCTAATATATGGAGGAAAAAAAAAAAAAAAAAAAAAGCTTCAGCTGCTCTGCTAAGACAGAATATTGAAGGTGTTGGAATTTTTCACTGACACAATGGTACAGATTTCAGAAAATATTTAAATATTTTATTCTAACATAGAGGCATCAGCAATTTACTATTCAGGACAAATTTACACATTTGTCAGTGCCTCTGAGTAGCCTTAATAACTGAGCTGCTAACTCTGGTGAACATTAAAAGCAGTCTGTGTTCTCAGACGGATCTTCATAAACTTCAGTAATCTATCGTACTCTACTGGAGCACATTGTGTAACTGAGGGTGGAATTTTTCCCCAGTGTATCTCCTAGATCCATTATCTTTTTTTTTTTTAATGTACTTTCTAGGTTCTTTTAATTGTAGAAAATAATCATGTAGAAAGTTTTGCTAATGCATACTGCAGGCCTTGGTAATTTGAATGTATTTTTATTCCCTCTCAAGTAGTAATCAGTTTTCCTACAACTGTTCTCTGCTTTTCAGGATTATTTAGTGTCAGCAGACTTCCATTCTGTTGATTTGCTTTCCTAAGTAGAACTTCTAGTAGAAATAAATTACTCTATAACTAATCCTACTTGCATATTTTATCAGCATTCTTTCCATCATTTTTTTCCTTTGCATTTATTTTAATCTTGCCCGTTAAAAATAATATAGTGATTTAATGATTTATCATGTCAGGGTTTTCTTGTGCCACTCAAAGGTAATGCCTGTCTGAATATAGGAACAGAATGACACCCTTGCTTGGAGTAGTTGCTTTATGTTTATGCAAAAAAAAAAAAAAGCATTGTTTGGAAAAAAAATGCGGGGGGGGGGGGGGGGGCGGGGGGAGGAATACACAGCAGTGAACCAAAGCTCAGTTTCAAGTTTGCACCAAGTTTATTCCATTGTTTTATATTCTAGTGAATAGAAAGCAGTGAAACTTTTAAGATTATTTTTTTAGAAGTGCTTTATTTTGCACTATTTCCATTTAGAGATCCCAGTGACATGCATTCAGCATGGAATGACCATGCTGTGAGTACTTACTTATATGAACTCAGTATTTTTGTACACATAATGAACATCTGGTGACAAGACGCTCAGAGCAACAACAACAAAAAAGAAGAGGAGAAAGAAAATCAAAAGGCTGTAAAATCTTTTGCATGCCTGCTACTTTTATGACTTAAAATATTTTTCCTTCAATCAGTGCATCTAGGGAAACTTTTTTTGATGTAACAATCAATTTTTAACAAGGAAAAAAGTCTGAACTCATAAATATTGTATGTATTAATTGTGAAGCTTAATGGAACATTTTGTGTTTCTGAACAACTCGTTTACATAATTAAAATCTCCTTTGATCTGTTAGTAAATGATTTAATCTTAATGCTCATTAGGCTAAATGGGTCTTCTATTCAATTGTATCAAGATGGTATGGAAAATTCTCAGACCTTTAGAAAATATTTGTTAATTGTTAGGTAAACACAGAAACCTATCTGCAAAGAGATATCTTTTATCTCAACAAAAGTATTTGAGTCTAAAACTAATTCAGATTAAAGCTTTTTTTTTTTCTGCTTTTGTCTGACAATATTGTTTAAAGAGCAGTTCACTGAAATAAGTGTTTTGGGAGTGGGTTGGTTTTTTTTTTTCCAATTTATAGTCATTAACTACTTCACTACAAAAACAATTTAGTCCTTGAAAATAAAACAAGTAAATAAATAATGTGGGGTGGATTCACCTCCAACCAAAATATGAATTTGTGTATGTATAAATCTCTTAAGGGAGACTAGTATCTTCTTGTAGGTCCCACTTAGAAATCCCTCTGCATAACGCAAAGCTCAGTAAAATCTGGGAAATACTCAACAAGATTTTTTTATTTTTTTTTTAGTATAAAAGTAATACCATGTACTATCATGGAAATGTTAATCTGACAAAGATTATCACCCATAAGTGTTCAAGGATACTTGTATCCTTGTATAGGATTCTTTCTTAATTTTTTTCTCTCTTAAATGCTAAGCAAAAAACTCTTATTCAATGTAAGGTGCTATAAAGCTATCTTGCAACTTCAGACAAAGTTGATAAGCTTGTCTAACAAATCAGTTTCCTTATGTCCTAATCCAAACAAAAAAAAAATTAAATATTGGACAGCAGGGTAACAATATTTTTTTTTCCTCAAAAATGCTAAACCAAATAATTTACTTTGAAAATAATCTTTTTTCATTATCCCATCTGTAATTTTTTAAAGCCACTTTTCATTCCCATGGGAAGCTTTTTTCTTTTTTTAAAAGGTAAGAATTTTAATTAGCTCAGGTGGTGCAATAAACACAAACATCTGTGTCCCTTTACTGAAGGCCATTCTCAGTCCTTTCCCTTTCTCAAGAACAAAAGTATTGCACAGAAATGCTCCAGTGTCACCTTGGTGAGAAGGTAAGTGACTGGTGTCCACAGCTACTGGCTTGCTCTCAGACTAGCGTTTTGCTACAGCACTGGATTGTAGAGCTCGTCTGAAAATATTGAATGAGAGCAAAGCAAGCACACAGACATCCTGCCTTTTTCCCCAGAGACATTTCTAGCAATCTGCAGTTTAGGGACATCTTGAGCCAGAAGGTTATATCCATATTTAATTTTTCTTGAAAGTGTTATCTCCCATGAAGTAATCCATGGAAAACATATTAATTGTGCTATTACACAGATGCAAAACCAGTTAGGATGAAATGTACTTTTGCACACTAAACATTGAAAATTAATATTTGTTTAATATTTCCTATGACTAATGAGTATAGATAGTATAGATGTCCCTGCAGTATGCTTTGAGATGCTCTCTTTAACTGTTTCATTTATTTAAAAATAAATAAATAAATAAAAATTGATGTTAGAGTTTCATTTTGAAGTTACAACATTGTAATCTTAAATCAGAATTGCCTATTTCAGAAGGGCACCTTATATCAAAGTAAAGCTGTGTTTTTACCAAGCTAATTCTCATAATTTAAGAAAAAAGCAAAATCTGTTTTGGTTATA
This sequence comes from Anas acuta, assembly GCF_963932015.1. Lineage (NCBI taxonomy): Eukaryota > Metazoa > Chordata > Aves > Anseriformes > Anatidae > Anas > Anas acuta. Next base: position 18,411,824 of record NC_088991.1, read on the forward strand.
ATGTTCAGTTAACTGAACTATTACTGAACAAAGAGTTCCTCTCTATGACATTTAATGTGGATTATTTTATGGTGAAATTTCAGAAGATTTACTACTTTTTAATTCTAGAAAAATGTCACTTATTTTAACCAGTATCATCTCATTAAAGTTCTTCCAGATTTGTAAAAAAAAAAACAAAAAAACCTATTCTATTGACTACAACTCAGTCTGTGTACAAGCAAAATACTTTTTGCTTCAGTGGATTTTTTACTTTTGTAATTAATCAAGTCTCAAGTTTAAAGGCTAAAGCTTTTTTTTTTTTTTTTTTTTTTTTTTTTTAATCAAAGCAAAAATTGTCCCTCTGATATCAGTTTGAACTAAAGGAAACAGTTTTTTGGCTCTGGTGAATGTTGAGGATTTATGCAGCAAAGTGCAGAGATCCAAGGAAACACATCTCTGTCCTCAAAAGGATTGGTCTAATATATGTGCAAACAGTATGAAATACACATTTGCAATGGTTTGATTTGGCATTGAGGTGAGGATGTGTAACATTTTCAGAGTCACCCAAGGGATTTTGGCCCCTAAGTGCTCAGCTTAGAAAAGTACCAGTAGTCTATATGGATGGTCTGCAATAGTCATACTACCTTGTATCTGAGAGATCTTAATGCATATATTGGCTATTACTTGCCTTTAAATTTGAAACAGACAAAGGTATTTTAATGTGAAAAACAGACATGAAATATTTTTTTTCCTCTTTCATGTTTCTATAGCTTGACTAAGCATTTCCTCCATCATTTACTCATTTTAACTACTGATGATAATGTGAAAAAAAAAACCTGCATGAGCATCCCTTAGATCCTCATGAGGAATATGGGACATTCTTCTCATTCCAACAATGTAAATATAAAAATACCCACAAACTAGAGAATGGGATGAAGTACGCTTATTCCAAGTGACTGTGTATGGCCTATGATACGGTATTATGATAAGCATATAACTATTGGGGAACAAAAGAACTGAACTCTCTTAGACTAATAAAGTCTGAAAAACATTTGAAGACTTTTTCAGTAATATTCTGATCAGTTTTTAATTTCTGTGTAAATAAGCTCTGTGCGGTTTATTTGGAATTATTTTTGTTGGCCAGAGGATTTTGTAGTAAGACATCTGGGGTGACAATGTGTTTCTGAACAAGACATCACAGTTTAATTTTCTTTTCATGCATGTGTGTATGTTGTGCAATCTCCATTTCACATGCCAAGTTGCAACACATCTTCCATAAAACAAGTCTAATGCTGTTGCTATAAAAATATTACAGAATTAATACATAACATTTATAATCAGCCTCCTGAAACATTATCTTCATGTACTTTGATCATGGAGAAATGATACTGTATGTATCAAATAATAGTGTATTCGTGATGAAACTATATGGCCAAATTTAAACATGCTTAAGAGTTCAAATAGATGCATAATAAATTGTGAATTTAGTAATACTGTGTCGATAGAGTGTCATGTAATTTTTCACTTCTAACAATGTCTTTTTGAATTATATTTCTTTCTCTGATCTCAGTGACAATTTGTGGCTTTGTAAAGGTGCTTTGTAAAAATATTCTGAGTAAAGTTCAATGCAATGCACATTGCACAGTGGAAATATTCTTGGATATATGTTAAAGAAAAGTGTGTTTCAGAAATATTTTCATATATTTTCAGTCTAAATATATCATTCTGAACTAAAGTCAGTTACTTTTTTTTTTTTTTTTTACAAATACAATATTTTCACTCTCTTAGTGATTTTTAGTTACCTGAATTCCTTGAACAGCCACACTATGTGAAGGATGGTTATCAGAATAGCTTTCTATATTGAAAATCATACGAAAGATATATATGCATGCTATTTCTGTACACCAGATGTTGGATTTGATTTCTTGCATTAAAAAAAAAAAAAAAAGAAAGAAAGGAAAAAAAAAAAAGAAAACTAGAAATTCTTATTTCTGAACCACAGTTTATTAACCAAGCTATAGGGGCATAAGAAATTGAACAAAATAAAAAATGTGTTTGCGAATTGTTACAATTCCAACAGTAAAAAAAAAGACATCCAGAGAAAATAAGCCAGTGATTTTCAACACAGGTGAATATTCATACATTAAAAAAATAATAAAAAATAAAAAATGAACGATCAAATACAATTTGATATAAAAAAGATAGGCAGTAGTTAAAAAAGTGAGCTTATTCAATGGATATAGTCCAAGAGTGCCTTGTACGTAAGAATTCAAATCAGAAGGATTCTTGCTAAGAAATGCTTGTTTTCCTGAGACGTTGGGGCTAAACTGTTTTGCACAGGGAAAAGAATTTTTTAAGAGGATATGTACAAATATAATTTTTTCTACTATTTTATAAGCAGTCATGGAAATGCTTGATCTTTGGAGGTCTAACACCAGGCTTTTCCCCTGAAGACCTGAACAACAAAGGGGTGCTTAATGTAAGAACTTGGGTTCACTCAGAAATAAACCAACCACTGCAGGGAGGAGTGCCAGCAAGATGGTTAATAGTCACAACAAAAATACTAACAATAGTGGACAAATACCTTTTATCTGCCTTCAAAGTTAGTGGTTGGAGATGGTGAGACACTTAGTCTCTTAGTTAAGGGTAACTTTCTCATGATCATTGTTCATCACTAAAATTTCCAATTTCCCTTAATATTTTCTCATTTCAGAACAGGTTTGTTATTGGCAAGTGAACGACATGTTATGAGAGAACATTTCTGAAGATTAGGCCAATGCTCATAATGAGATGAGCAAGCCCAGACTGATACTTCTCCAGAATATTTTCCCACCTGTCAGCAGTTTGCCACTCCAAGACTTCATGACTCAGATATTTGCCTTTATATATATATAATATATATACATATATATATATATATGTATGTATATAATAATATATATACATATATATATGTATATATATGATATATATACATATATATATATATACACATATATATATACACATATATATATGTGTATATATATATATATATATATATATATATATATATATACACACACACACACACACACACATTATATATATAAGCTTTAATGGATTTCTCCTCCGTGAACTTGTTAGGGTTCCTCAATAGGCAAGTTCTGTCTCACTCAAGTCATGAGATCTTAGCACATGATGGTACAGTGTAGTTTACCATTTGGTCAGGGCCAACTAGTGAAAGGTACTAATCTGCTAGTTGGTACTTAGCAAGTGGATACCTTGGTACCACAGTCATTTGTGTCCAGAGAGCAAAAGCTGACTTTGATGTCCCTGAAGGCTTCACTTCTGCATAAACTCACTTTAAGAGATAACTGACGGAGCTGCAGGCATGCTGGAGGCTGACTGTGTCAGATGCAGAATTACACCAACATCAAATTTCCACAGCATGGCACATGCCCAGGTTCCTGATCAGCATTGTTTTAGAAATACAATGGCAGCATTATTTTTCTAACTTAGCATTAGAATTTTTCATCGTTTTATATATTGCTATTTGCATTAAGGTGCAAATTCTGATTAATGATATAAGCATTCTAATTGCTTAAATGGAAGCTAATGTTCATTGAAAGAGCTAACAGACAATTTATAAGGTTTCATGCTGCTACCAAAAGAGCGTTATAATATAGTAGTAGGAAATATTTCTTTCCAGTCATCATCTACATTTTTTGTTTACAAGCTTTTTTTTAATGGTAAAAGAAATCATGGTGTTTTGGGGATTGAAGTTGTAGAACAACTGGTAAATATGAAGAGAAGGACTGTCTAATCATTATTCGTCAAGTATGGTGGAGATGTAATAAGATGCACTAAATGCTTTTACCTCAGTAGACCTATGTTAGGTGCCTGATAGTGATGTGCCACGAGGTTGTGTTATTCAGAGGAAACTTTTAAACTGGCTCACAAAGTCATGCAGATTCTTAAACATTCCTATGCAGTGTACTTTCCTGCTTGTGTCCTGTGAGGTTTGTCCTTTCATCAGTCCACTTGTCCCTTATTTTCCATCAGTTTTAGGAGGTTTTATTTGTCAAGAAAGAAACAGATACTTTAGATAGTATCTTAGTGCTTCTGATTCTCACTTAAAAATTCTCAATTAAAAGCCAGAGGAGTATTCTGAAATCATTTGATGGCTCCTAGTATATTATTACTCTACGGATCAAACTGCATTAGTATACTGCAGTCAACCAGCCTTTTGTCTCCTGGCAAACAACTCAGTAATTAGGATTTCATGGTTCACAGTTAAGTCCTACAGTCTGAGGCTGGTGTTTCTTCTTTGGTAACATAACCTCATGTAAGGGAAGCGTGGTTTTACAGGTAGAAGACTGAAACAGAATTTCAAAGTCTCTTGTCTTTTTCAAAATAGCAAGGGCACCAAGAAGAGTTTGAATGTAACTTTTTTTTTCCTGAAATGGAACACGTTTTCCTGAAACATAGCACACTATTAAAAGAACTTGCAATATTTTGGGGATATTATGATTAAAATATGGCCTATTTTAGATAAATTACTGACACATCAACAACTGATGCACTGAATTGCAGATTACTTTTGAATATACAACTATTTTTAATCTATAAAGATAGGAATTATGATGGATAAATAGCTTTAGTTGACACTGTATCATTATAGGGTGCTCCCATTAACTCCCATAATAATTCATTCTTCTACAAATGACACCTCAGACTACATGTATGTATACATACCTATCATTCAACTTGGCCAGCAAGGTTCATTTCTCACGAATGGATGAAAAGACGGAAATTAGATTACAAAATGGCAGTATCTAGGAAATGTTTTACTAATATGAGGACCTTGTAAAAGTAGTCATCTGGTAAAAGTAATAGTGACAATTTACAAAATAGATAATGGGAGATAATTTTCCATAAAAGTAGGGGACAATGCTGAGGAACTTCAGGAATACACTGAAAGAAAAATAGCTGTTTAGCAGGATTTGTAGCAAAAATAAATAACATTTTTAGATAATAGTGGATGTTGTTTAAACACATGTGACAAATCAAGGGTAGAATGCTCAAGTTTTCTTATTTTTCTTTAAGAAGTTAGTACATTTTATTCCCCTCTTTTAATTTAGTCATGGCAACACGATTTCTTTTTCAGGCAAGTTTGCTGTTGGTCACTGTCATAGGGCAAGGAATCTTGGAAACATATTCAGAATACGCAGCAAAATATTCATGCAGGCCATTCTGTTATATTGGTCAAAAGCCAGTGCTGCATTTGTAATGACAAAGAAAGTCTTTCCCTTTGATATTGGAATACCTACTTCTTTAGCCCAATCAATGTGCTCCACACGGGCACTTTGTGTAACACAGCTGTCAGCAGTGGCAGACAGATGAATCACCTTGACACTTCCACTTTACTACAGCACCTAAATCAAATGCATCTGTAAGGGTAAGCTATAAACTGTGCGTCACCTGCTTGGGGGAGATGGAGAGTGAGTGATGCAGATGACACTGACATTTCCTTCATAAGAAAAAGTAACCTAGGAAGACAATGCTTAAACCAACATGTGGAAGAGACTTTAGTGAAGTTTTGTTCTTGACTACTGAATAGCTATATTTCTCCAGAAACTCCATCAGCCAGATTTTTTGTGTTCCCCCTCTTTTGACTTGTCTTAATGATTAAATAAGACTTCATTATAATGGCTAATCTGTAAATTAATTCAATTCAATATCTATCATTTTACTTAAATCAGAAGGAGCAAAGGGGAAGAACATCAATATTGTAACAGGAGTAGAGCTCAAAAATTTCATAAATAAATGACCCATCTGTACATAACAAATCCCCACAGACTATATCCCGTTGTACGGCTTTTCAATTTAAATAATTGACTAAATGAGCATTCCTGAAATAAAACAATCTTGCTTAGAGGATTCCAGGAGAAGACATTGAATAAAAATAAAATTTGACTTCAAGCCACTTGGTTTAAAAAGCAGATTTCTATTCAGTCAGGCTTCACAGATGCATTGAATCTTTGCCTAGGTTGATAGACTAACATTATGTCTGTGCAAATTAATATAGTACAGAATATATTTCTTTTATCTGGGAAGTATTTTAACATTAGGATCTGTATGGGAAAACACGTATATCAAATACGTTTAACTTTTCTAAAGAACTCCTTTAAAGCTGAGAAAGTTGTCTCATCTAAAGCAAAAATATTTTGTCAGTTGGGATTCTACTGATCCAGTCTAGAAAATCTTTTAGAGGAAACCAGATTGACTATAATTTTCTTTTTAATTCATATTAGCCAGTGTACAGTCACTTTTTTTTCATATTTGTTAAATGGTTGAAAGAAACTCATTACTACTTCCCTAGATTCACAGCAGCCTTTACAGTATTAAAAAAAAAACAACAACTTTTCAAAATAGAAACTCTGAAGCTGTTCACTTGCGATAAAGGTAAGCATAAAAATATGATTTTTTAAATAAATTGTTATATTCTCATTTTGTTAGACTCCAGATCAGGTTATAGTTATTTCTTTCTAATGTTTTAACCCTAGAACAACAGAACCAAACCAGAACCAAATATGCAAAACAAGAAAAAACATGCTGTTTCTTAACCTAGGAAATTTTCAGAGTCTGTATCAGGAAACTAAAAGCTCCACAGTTCATCCAAGGGGAAACAATATCAATGGCTTATAGGGAAAAAACGATGTAGTGAGTTGATGGTAAAAAATGCTTGGTGAAAACCAAAGAGGATTGGAACCACAGTGATTTTTTTCTGGATTTGCAAATATATACTTAGACAAATATAGGCATTTAGCTATAAGGAATAATAAAGTGGAGAATTACTATAGCACACAAAATATCAATCAGGTTATTACTTATGCTTATATGCTGTAGAATTTGTCACTTCCTAGTAAGGGTCTGTTAGAAAGAAGGAAGCATTGGTTATCATAGTAGTTTAGTTATTCTGAAGAGAGCATATTCCTTTTGAAAACTGGTATAAGTACAGCCTAAAGGGCTTACATAGATTTAAATATTTTGCAGCTATCACTAACAGCTGCTATCACGATGCGCTCACTTAAGTGCTGTGGCTTGGCATGTTCATCACAGCACAACGCCTGTGTTCCCAGGTTTGTACTTACCTGGCAAACCACAATAAGCAAAGAAAGTTACTGAGGGACACACTGCCAAAGCGAGGGACAGCAGGTGGGGTGGGATGGGGGTCAGAAGGCCTTACTTTATCTCTGCATTGATTAAGTCTTTTTATCAATGCTATTGACCTAGCAGTAGGTATAGTCTCTTTTTACTGTACAGTCTCTGCTCAGTTCTTTGAGGTCACAAGAGGAAGAAAAATCAGCTTTACAGGTGCATGTTATTAGACACACAAAGCACTTGTTAACAGAAAGTATGAGATAGCTCACATTTATCAAAATTATCTCTGACATTTCCTTTTGCTCAGCTGAAAACAATATCAAAGCTCCCAGAGCAATAAGTAATGTGCAAGGCAAAAACAAAAATAGAAGTGTGCATATATATATATGTGTCTGTGTTTTTATAAAGAACACCCAAAGGAATATGTAGTGAATAGGCAGTGTTTCTGGTAAACACTGGTTTTGTTCAATGAGACATATTTTATATCTCTTTATTTTTAAAAGTAGATTTAAAAATTTTCTAGACATATTTAACATACATTGCTAGATCCTGTATCTCTAAAAACATGAAAGTCATATAATTTTGATACTGTACAATCCTGAGAACTACTGTTGGGTTATTTGCAGGGCAGACATCACACAGTAGGCAGGAAAATATGAATGTGTCCATTATTCTCCCATCTGTGGTATCGGCCATGAGGCAAAAGATAGAGCTTTCAGGTGTGAGCAGTCCAGCCTCAGTTAATTACTGGTCCATATACTGAGACTACAAATAAAGGTGCGTGCTAGCAACAGTTACAGAAATCATTTTTTTTTTGTCTGTTAATGATTTACTAAAATCTCACTTTGTAAGAGACCTTTTTCCTCCTTTGAGACTGCTATTGTGATACTAATAATTTATCTGTATGTACTTTGTTTATGCACTAATTATGTGCTGTTGCTACAAAATCTAACTTGGATAACTGATTCTCAAAATAATATGCATCGATAAATAAAATATAGGACCTAAAAGAAAAGAAGTGTTGATTGCAGAGAGAAGGCAAGATGAGCTTTAAAAAGAAGTCGTTTAGTAATTGTATGATGTATTAAGGCTAATAAATCTGCTTAATTGTCACATTTGCCTTAAATTAATAATTTATATCAACATTTGGTGTGGGCAGATATGATGAATATTTTTATGTTGCGATAATCCTGGTAAGTGGCACTTTGAACATTTTAAAAAATAATTAATCGCAAGTCTCATCTGCTTTTGCACATTTCTGGTAGTAACTGAATAAGCACAGGTGAGAAAATTTCACAGAAACCAGTAGGCAACACAGGGCTTAAATCTGGTAAAACTCTTTGAGTGTATTTATTGCAGCAATAAGGAAGATGAGTTTATAACATGTCAGGTTGTGTCTGTTGCTATGGCGAAGTAACTCCAACATCTGAACGTGGCACCTACACAACCCGTTAATCTGAGAACTTTGCCACTGGTAGGCTTCATGCTTCCTGGCTGGCCAGGTCTGTGATGCTGAGGAAAGCTGCTCCCCTCACACGAAGGGATCTTTGTAAACTGGCTGCATTTGCTGCCATCCTTCGGCAGTAGCGGTACCCCCTGTAATGCCTAAATCTCATTGCAGTCCCTTCCCATCTTGTGCTCTTACCATAAGCACAGCGCAGATACTTTTAAAAAAAAAAAATGTTTACATATCATTTAAGATAAAGTAAATGCAATGCTTTAAAAATAGTAATTTGTTTATCACAGGTTTACATGAAACCTGTTTGGAGTGATCCATACGTTACTGTGCTTCCTTCATGCTGGCCTACTGAAACTCGTGGCTCTTCTGCTAAATGGCCTGACTCTTCTCCTGCTGTTCCCCTCCTCCTCCACCTCGCTTTACATCTTAATGGTGTACATCTGTTAGTGGACAGATTGCACAAGATGAACATAAGGCACTCTTTTCCAGGGTCAGCTAAATTGCCAAGCTAGGTCCACTTAGGCTATTGAAATGTATGTTCAAAATTCCAGAAATTCTACTAATGACAGATATCTCTGTCATATTATGCTGCATAATAATTATACTTACGCAGGCCTGTGTGAGGTCAAAATAAAAACATTGTTTCAGTGTCAGCTATATATTTGTGTGCATTAGAATTATGTGTAATAATACCAAAGTTGTTTTTCTTGCGATCTCAAAAATGGAATTTTTCAAATTTTAATATTCAAATGTACTTTGCTTTAGAATAACAAACATGAAGTTCAGGAAGTTTGGAGTGAGCAGTTTTGTTTGGGGAATATATGTTTTTAGGCATTACTCTTTAATATTCTGGCTATGCTTTAGAAGTCAATAGATTTTAACAATTAGGAAAAGATACCAAAAAAAAAAAGGGTTGGGGGGGGGGTATCTCTTGGCCCATGTTGCTGTTCTTTGTAGACATGTGTTTTCCAGGATTTTTTTTTATTTTTATTTTTATTTTTTTTACTGTGGAATTAGTGTATAGTAACAAGGCATTGATTTATCTTGATTCTGTGCACTTTGGAGTCGGACAAGGAACTGTTGCAACACATGGCTTTCAAATGAGTTGATTGTAGACATATTGTCTGTCAGTCAAAACTACAATATTGTAATTAGAGTGGGCCCTGTCTCTCCATACACACTTCAGATGGTAGTGAAATAACCTCAGGACTGAGTTGTGTGCATTCTCCCATTCATTACATCGTAGTATGATAGTGGTGTTTAAAGCTGACATCCTGCTGTATGGTAAATGTTAGCTATTACACAGTTGGAATTACTGCAAAAAGTCATATTTTAGTCTGCCCTTCTTGAAAAGGTGTCATATTTTCGAAAGCTAAATAAACACAGATATAATATTATCCAGTAACAATGCATCTAATTCATGTCCATGTGTTGGAATAGCAAAACCTAAGAGATTTCCTAAGAAAAGGAAGGGTTCTCAATTTGTCTCTGGATCTGGGAGCTAACTTGGCAGGTCACTCTACATAGAGCAAATGGGAGTTTATTACTGGTGAGACAGAAATTTTGATTTTTGTACTATTGTTGCTAGAAGTCTAGGTGCATAGCTTATGCAGAGCAAACTTGAAACTGTGGGGAGGGATATTCAGAATGGCTGAAGGTGTACATTATGTATATACAAGGAAATTTCTGTCTAGGTGCCTCAGAACAGAAGCAATATTCTGGGAAAAGGGGAAATCTGATGTCATGAAATGAAGCTCCCTGAGGTCTGGTCATAGGTTTTGTCACCTGCTGCAGTACATGGTCCTGAACAGTCCCATCTGTCCTTGCCATAGGCGGGCAGTTCTGCGAGGCGCACATGTACCCGCCGGACAGTGGCATTGCTAACAAATCAGTCTTGGGTTGATTGGGATTTGCAGGAAAGTTACTTGAAAAGTAGCACCATATGGAAAAGTGCTCTATTTGTAGTTCTGAAAGTTTTAATGGTTCACTCTCCTGTAAATACTGAGTCGGTCAGGGATTTTTTTTAAGTGTTGTGCAGCATAAAAACTACCAATTTTTATTTTTCTGCTCTGAGTTACTTTAAACAAGTCAGCCCTGGATTTACTAGCAGGGGACATAAGAGAGCAGGGAGGCACCAAGGAAAGGAAAGCTGTCTCATTCGTTGTCAGCACAGCAAGCCGTTAGCATAGCACTCCCCTAATGCAACCCCATCCCATCTGATCAGGGCTGCGCTTACCCCTGCAAGCCAAGGAATTCTTCGTGTCTTTTTAAAATCCCTACAGGATGCTTATGCTTTAAGAGTAACAGGTTCTGCATCTCCGTGTTCATTATTACAGACTAAAGCTGTAATTTAATACCTATGTAATAAAATCCCTTTTGCTCTTTGTATCCATAGGTAGGGAAATGCTGCAACAGTGATACGTATGGCCTCCATCAAATGCTGCAAGGAAAAGAAAATTCTATTTTCTTCACAAATGCAGTCATTTATTTATTTTTTTTTTTAACCAGTCAAATAAGATTTTTTCCTGATATTTTTGAAAACTTAGAAGTATTGAAGGACTTCTTGATTTTATTGTAACACATTTACTAAGGCCAAGATGAGTGTTTTACTTGGCCTGATAACTGACTTGGAAATCTGGCTTCTAATAGCTATCTTTTTCTGAGAGGAAGAATCCCTGACAATTTTTAATCTTTAGTCATGCATAGATAGGAATTCTTTAATCCTGCACTTAAAAAGTAAATGTTGCCTTAAGCACTATAAAAGTATTTTTAAAATCAAAAACAAACCTATGTACTCTACTGGTATTTTGTGGAAGTGACACAAGTGGATGGTGATGAGAATATGTTCACCCTAGCTAAAGCCCAAGCTTCCATATTTGTTTGGTGTTGATATCTGCCTGTATGCTTTACTGTATTTGACTATCTAAACAGGTGATTTTGCACTAAAGAATGAAGCACTGCCTCCTAAGCCTAGCTCAGGGTGTCTACAACCACAGCAAAAAGCATCTGCTGCTGAATTGCCCATTAACTTCTGATCCCTGTGGTAATTTACTCTTAAAGTGATAAAAACCAATTCTGGCCATTAACATTGTCCTAATTGTTGCAGCCTAGTGGAAGACTAAGTTTCAAGCTGCCTCTGCTGCTGCCTTGCCAGGATAAGCCCCAGAAATTCCCTACCAGCGCAGACAGAGGAGGCCAGAGAGAGCGCAGGTGCTTCTACTGATACTACAGCAGATAGTGCTCTTCATGGGGTTGTTTTCCTGTGGTTTCTGGTGTTGTCAAATAACTATTAGTGATCCTCTCAGTCTCTAATACACTTCTGAAGGTTGATCACTAACTCTGCTTCTTTTTTTTTTTCATGTTTGAAAGACATCGATTTGTTGTCTTGTTTCTCATGGAGCTTGAAATTACACCAGTAATGCCACCACAGTGCAAGAACTGCTCACACGTACACCTTGGTGGTACGACTCTGGTGCCCAGGGACAGTGTTATTTATTAGTAATACTTAGGTTATAAGCTGTTGGAGAGGAAGGGGGGAACTTGTGAATGTAATAAAGATTCCTGTTATCAAGTGGAATTAAAGTGGAATATTTGTACTTTTCTATCCCAAATTCATAGTTGGCTTAAGAGTTTCTGGCTTATTTGAAATCAGTTCTTCCATTGCATCTTAATCTATCCATTAATTCATGATCTAAATGCAGTGGTGCTTTTCAATCTCAGTGTAGAAATTAGTGTAACCTTACTTCCATTTTGAAGTTGACAAGAATTTAAGTATTTTTATAGTATATTTTCTTCTTGTGCAGCTCTCTCCCATTGGGCTTTGTGATGGCTTTAGACATAACAGCTTAAGTAAGAGTTTCCTTTCTTCAGAGATTTGAAAATGTGCACAGATCCTGATCAACATAAATTAGCATGGCTATGCCTTCTGTTATCAGTTATTTCAACTATATGAAACAATCTGTCTCTGTTTTAATATAAAATAAGATGGTGTACACGTTTACAGTACATATCACTACCAGACATAAGCAAGAATACCTGTTGAAAGGCCCTGTGAGTAAAGACAGCCTGTTAAGGATCTTTTTATGCATGAGAGAGGAAATGTCCATGTAGTCACTGAGTTTGTAGAAATATGTGTTGCTGGTGTGGCATACAAAACAATATTTCTGCATTGTTACACAGTGGGTTTTTTTCTTTCTTTCTTTCTTTCCTGAGGGAAAAAGGTTGAAGTGGTGTTATCATGTCATTATAATCCACAGGAATTTTGACAATAATGCAAGCAATTCACGATAGGGTTTACACTGGAATCAACACAAACGAGAAGGTAGCAGCTGAGAAGTGTGTATGTGACTCCATTGGTATTCTCTGTCCCTTTTCTTTATAGAAGTCTCGGGAAAGGAGGTTGCTGCTACTATTATTAATCTTTATCTTGTGTTGGCACTTAGCTATCAGAACGCCACTGACATTTGATGGGGTCTGGAACAAATTCTTTTGTTGTAATAGAATTTTTATGTCTCTGACTAGTCAAGGAAAGAAAGAAGGAATTTTGTGAGCAGAGAGTAAATATAAAACAGAACTTTTATTTTTCTCCAAACTTTATTTTGCTTTATATCTAAAGGATGTCAGCAGCTCAGAGGAGCACAGCTTTCCATCAACATTCCTCACTCATTGTTTGAAATCTTTACTTCTATCTGTGATTCATGGTTGTTACTCGATGAGGCTGTGTGTCACAGTCTCACTGACTGCTTTACAACTCACGTTAAGGAGGGAGTTGTAGGAGAAGGCGTACTTTCTTAGTTACCCAAGATGTAAAAGATACAAATTATGATTCTACTGAACACATATGCATACGCTTTTGCATACTTCCTATAAGTTATTGTGCCTGATTACTGCCTAAAGACCTATGCCAGGTCACAGGCATGGAAAGTAATATGCAAGGATGTTGGTGCAGAATGCGTGTGTGTTTTGATCCCTGATGGGCTTTTGCAGTGAGTAGAATCGGCTGGGGAATCCTTCCGAGCTGTGCTCTGTCTCTTGCCCTGTCTTCTGCTGTGGGAAGCTGGGCGGGCCACAGAGGGTAGCCTCATGGCTTTCTGTCTCTTTGAGACACCACCACTACAGAAGAGACAGGAGCTGTAGGAGCAGATGGGGTACTTCATCTGCTCCTCCTTCTTCAAACCCATATGTAGCTAAACACAAAGGGAAGCACCATGGAGGCTTCACAGAAAATGTACTCAAAGTCTGGGAGAATAATGGAGGCTTAGCTACTGAAGGAGAAATAGTAGTCTGTCTTTTGTTGCAGATCCTCAAGCTTTGTATGGGGAAAGATGTATAAGCATGATGAGTGAGAGCTTCTGAAAAGTAAGCCTTACGTAAGCAAGGAAAACACCATTATATTTCCAGATCATCTCCTTTATCCTCATCTCGGTTCACTAAATAGATTGTTTTGCAACAAGACTTAAATGTCTGATACAAGGTCTTCTAAGGCAAATATATGTAATGATTCGAGGCATTTGTTCAGTCAGAGTGTAGACTTCTAAAGAAAAATAAGTATGCATAGATCTGTATGCCCACACATTTCTGTCTAGATGTAAGAGATGTTGGCTGTTTGTTTTTTAAATTTACCCTGTAAGTAAAATGTTGAGACATGATACTATCTGAGCTCCGATGGTAAATTAGTGCACAGATTAATCATGTTTAGATTTTTTTTCCCTACTCCATTTATTTTTATACCAGGACCCAATGGAAGCACTTGGAATACTACATGTAAAGACAGCCACAAAAATCTGATTGTTTAACAAATCATTGCTATGCAGTAACAAGGTAAATTGGGTCCATAGACATAGTTCTCCTAGCATTTAGGAAATCTGTTGATAGAACAAAACACAAAAGAATAATCTGCAAGGTCTGTAATTTTGATACGTTATAGTAGGTGAAGTATGTGAATAGATAAATTATCTTCTGCAACATCAAAGACAGAGGTATTTGTGAGTGGGTAGTGGCTTGGGAAAGGCAAGTGATTATTGGAGTGCTACAGGAGATCAGCATTAGCACCAATTTTGTTCATTTTATAAACCAGTGGTCCGGAAAAAAGAAAAGGCCATGGAGCCGAGCCGTGGAGCACGCTCTGGTTTCTGGGCTGCAGGGGAGTGGCGGGCCATGAAAACCTTGAGGTCAAGCAGCCAAATTCAGAACGATTTATACAAGATGTACAGGCAGATGAGTAACTGTCTTGTTAGTGAGGTACATGTATGTAGATTGTGCAGAAAGGCACTAAGGAAAGCAAGGAAAGAAGGACATACAGAAAAGCTTATGGGGGTTGTTGCATCACTAGGCAGCGTGGGTTAAAGGAAATACTTCTCATAATTTTAATTATTTTTAATGGGTGTGATTTCTTTATTTTAAGAAGAATACCCATTTATTTTTAAGCATGAGGTGCTGTCTACTTGCTGTATCAACCACACACTGCCTGCAGGAGGGGGTCCTGCACGCCCCACCTCTGCCTCGCTGCCTCACCTCAAATGCGTGATTAAGTAAATGATAACGTGTATTTTGAAAACTAACTCAATTTATTATTAATTTGGAAATTTCAGCATTCAGTTTACAAAAGGGTTTAAGGAGGTTCCAGCACCCGAACTGTGTTTACTTTTACTGTGAAATGTCAATTGCCAAAAGAAGAAAAAGGGCTCTACAGTACTTGCTTCAATTACTGCAGGAGCTGTCGTTAGAGAAACACTACACTTTAAACTTATGACATTTCTTCACTGAAATAACATCATCTACAAGCTGCTGATATAATATTTTGCTTCAATCTATGCAAGAGTTTATTATAACTGAGGCTTAATTAAAAAAAAAAAAAGCCCTAAGCCAAATTGCCTAGCAAGAAACAAATACTGATGGAGAAGAGAATATAAAACTAACACTGGCTGAAATAAGGACAATTTATATAGAAATCTATTCCTAATAATTAGGGGATCTCAGTAATTAGTCCATATTTTTCCAGTTTTGTACATTTTTTCCCAATACCTTTGGTTTAGAAGGAAGTATTTATCTTGGGCAGCTAATAGGGGATGGACAATTTGTTCTTATTAAGATAGCCATTACCAGCACAGTCACTTTTTCTCATTTCTTCTGCCTTTGATTATTTTTTTTTCTAATTTATTTAACATTCTCATAATTTGTTCTAAATACTTAAAATACTTACTTGAACCTCCTCCCCCCCTGCCTTTTTATTAGCTTCAGGTATCGTATATTAACAGCTGGAAAGATTGCAGTCTGATCTGTGTCACAAAAACAACAAACTCAAACACAAGAAATCTCATGCTTTAGAGAGCACTGAAAATTTGTTTATGAAAAATACTGCTTATTCACTTGCGTTAATTCCTTTTTAAATCAGTATGAAAAAATAAGGCCTTTATTGGTAACATAGTTAAGGGTTTTTAGGAAATGAGAAAGCAATTAGCTCAGACTTGCTTTATATGGCATGTGTCTCATACAGAATCACAGAACAAACAAGAAGCCACAGAACTAAATAGGAATAAATGAAGTTGTCATAGTCTGTGAGTTCCAATGCTAAAGCCTACCATGAGTTACTTCTCCTAATGAGTGTTATTTGATATTGACTGTTAGTGAAGAGTGCATCTTCTTGCAGGTTAGATTATCATGACAATTTGTTCCATCTTTGTGCAAATAATGGTGCATTTTGGTTTTGGTGATATATGTCTTCTAAGACCAATAAATGCCTTCCCTAGTAGAGGAATGTTTTATGTGAGACTGTGTGTTCTCCTTGTGTTCTAGAAATCTGGAGTTATATAGTATTACCAAAGAAAAACAGAAAAGTACATACTTCCTGAAGAGGCATGTAAAGGTTTGTAATTGTTTTCATCTTTTTTATATTTCTTCTTCAACTTTTCAGTGCTATAAACTGCGATGGCCTTCTTTCAGCAAAGGTTGAAGGGATCTGATTCATTTTTAAAGTGTTTTATTTCTGGCTTCCTATCAGAGCAGGGAATCAAATGTGGCTGCTTTAGGAATATTTTTCTGAGCAGAAGGCAGAACCTAAATGGCAGAACCTATTTTACCTAGAAGGCAGAACCCTGATGGCCCGCGATTGTACCAGTGGCTTAGTCAGGGATCTCCTGAAGGAGGAACTTTAAACTATAGATCATTTCTAGTAAAAATGTATAGTATCTTAAAAATACGTCTTTGTGCAGGCATGTCTCAGCTTGACCAACATGCAGCATCTTTAGTAGCATATTTAATATATGCATTTAAAGACACGCATTGTACATTCACTCATGTGAGTATGCCTTGGTGAAAAAACCTGCACATTTCAGACACAAAGAAATGCATATGCATGTCACCCTTTTTGTGGGCACATCCACAGGCTCAGCACCAGGCACTGCTTGGGAAGTGGGGCATAATCCTGTCTACACTTCTTGACCCGAAGTCATGTTCTTCAGCCTTTCTTGAAAAAGTTTAATAGTTTTGCTGTAAATTAGCTGTAATTTAAATTAATCCAAGTTAAATGTAATGTAAAAAGCTGCTGCATGCTACAACAGTGGGAGATAGATGGACTGGATCTTCTTCTCTCTTCCCACCATCCTTCCCCCTCTCCACAGGTCCAGGGACCTCCAGTAATGTTGGCATTACTGTCTGTGTCAGCAGACAATTCTCTGTCTGCTGGTTGTACTGGCAGCAGACTGCCTTTTGAGTGGTTGTACTAGCTTAGAGAGGCAGAAAAACAAACAAAAAAACATGGCCAACATGAGACAGTGATCTTGGCTTTCCTTTTCACACATTGTTCTTTTTTTCCCTACATATTTCCTTTTTAAGATGGGGGTTAGCAGAGAAAAGCTTTCTGTCTGTATATCCAAATTCTGTTAAAAGCAGTCACGTTGAAAGGCATTATAATGATAATCCATGAAAGTATGTGAGATATGAAAGTGTCAAGTTCTCAATGTGATTCCTTTGAACTGGATTTGTTTGTATTTATTACTTGAGTAACTTGAGGTGTTATATATGTGAGTAACATGACACATAATTTGAGCCACTTTTACAATCATTATAGGTTTCTATATCTGTTAATCTACCTAGTTTGGATTTTACTCGGTTTTAATATGTATAATGTATTTTGTTTTAATTTGTCAAAATCCATAACTCACAGTTACAGATTTGTCCTTGTGAAATAATATCTGTAAATTGTGTGTGGACAGATAAAATCTATAAGCTAAAACCATGGAGTACCAGCGTATGTGTGTTATCTGGCAAGGTACATGTGTTATCTTTCCGTGGTATCTTATGGAATGTTGGGTAAAGTGCAGTAGTAAGTGTTTTCAAGAAAAGTCCTGCTAATTTGCATGCTCTTGGTTTCATATCCAGCTCAAGAGAACATGGAGCTGTGTTTTTGGTTTGTTGTGTATTTGCAGCACAGTCAGATATAGAGTAAAGCAGGATTTCAGGATGTGGAGCTCAAGTTTGATTTAAAATCAGTTAGCAGCTCTTTTCTCTGCTGTCTTTGCTACTTCCTTTTTCCCCTATTCTAAACCATAATTTGTGTACTGTGAGGCCAACACTTTTAAGCATACTGGTGTAGACATCTTTATTAGGTAGGAAATGTTATTGATTTTTGTTTTTCCTTAAAGCATCTAACTCTATGTGTTCAAGCTTCTCATTGACACTGAGATCTATATGCTCCAGTGTTGTAACGTAAGAGCTTTGAGAAAACAAGAGTTTTTTTAACTATTGCAGGAACTATGAAAAAAAAAACTGTTTATTACAGAGTGAGGCAATACTGTTATGCATATTGTAGTCATATGAGGCAATGAGATCTTCTGATTTTGATGAAGACTTATGAAGAGTCTAAAAATAACTCATACCCAGTACAGAAAAATATGTGAAAATATATGGTCTATCCCTTCAATCCACAGCATTAAGTTAAATTAATAGAAGAAATTGTACAGTACATGATTGAATCCGTGAGGGATATAGTGTGATATTGTATATTTGCCTAAAAGCTCTCTCTGACAGCAAAAACAATGTACCACAGTATGTTTCTTTCTTATCTAATGGAAAGAATAACACACAGAGGCTCAATTCTTGTAATGAAAACCCCCACATTAATTTTATTTTTTGATGTGTCATTGTAATTCAAGAGATGTTTTTAATCTCAGGATTGCTAGGGCACAATAAACCATTTAAAAAGTATTTGGCAAAGATCCCTGTGCTTAGCAACAGCTCCTTTCATTTAAAACTGTTTTTTGAACCAAGCTATTCAAAGCTTTGTTCCACTTATTAAAATAAAGTATCTTACTTCAAACAAGTATTTGAGAGAATATAATCAAGAGGATAGCATTCAAATACAATGCGCAGAAAACATAAAAGGTAGCAGCATGAAAAACTCAAATACTTTGTGTATGTTTCCTTGTTTTTCATTAAGAAAAATATACTAAAATGAAGTGTACTTAAGCGTGTGTTTTTTTTCTTTTACCTTTATAGGTTATCTAATGCTCCATTTCTTACTACATTCTGAAATTCATTACTAGATTTAAAATAAAATTAGCTGTGAATTAGCTATTTTAATGAATGAGATACTGCAGTAAAGTGGTGTGTTTGTTCCAGTCATCTCAGTGTTATAAAACAGCAACAGAGAAGCTAAATATAGAATAAGGTCTATTCATTTTGCTGCTGGCTTTATATTCTTATGTGAGTTACAGTGTTAATATGTTGCGCTGTATAACCATGAAAACTCCACTTTCTAATGAGGTATACACGTTCATCCTCAGCTTCATTATGTAAGCTTACGTTGACAATTTATTTCAGATTTTTGTGAGTATCATTTTCACTTTATCTTAGTTCTGCCCTAATTTTGTTTTCAATTTTTGTATTAAAGGCATTGCCAAGGTAATAATGGCTTCAGTAATAATGCAAGTGCAGTTTCCCCTCATAAGGACATGGTTCACTGGTCAGTGGTTCCTATTTCTCCTGTGTACCTCAAAAAATAAGGAAGGATGTGTCATGGAAGCATCCTCCTCTGTGAAGAGGATCTGGGGCCCAGTTTATAGAATGCCTTCTGGAGAGTCCTAAGGGTCCTCCGTTCACTCTGAAGTCAAGGCAGTTCGAGGTGAATGGGCTAAGCATAAAGAATAATAATTCTATTTTGCAGAAGATTTGGCTATTTTAAAATTCTGGTTTATTTAGGAATGAGAACCCCAAACTAGAAAGTTCCCAGTCAGGAAAAGGCCCTGACTCTGCTGCTCTGAGTGTAACTGCAGGGTTACAAACACTGCCTGCAAATCTGTTCCCACTGCCATGTGGCTTCCCGGGAAATCTTGACCATCCTGTATAATCCTATATGTAGCTGATAAAATGTTCATGACCCACCAAAGGTTTGGGGATAAATGCCTTGAAAACAGTTTTTGGATTATTGCGAGTCTGTATAGATAATGCTGTATAACATTTTCAGGATGACCACGATTGCAATATCAGTTCAATTTTAAATCATACATTGTGTAGGCAGAAAAATGGTTATTTCCAAGATGTTAAAAAGCTAATCTATTCTGATAAGTTTTTGTATCTTGCATAGATATAGCTTTTTTTTTTTTTTTTTTTCATTTAATTTTACAAACCAAGTTGGGAGCCTTGACATTTATTGGGCCCCCATATTTTTCATTTATATTCTCTCTAGTCTTCACCATCTGTTATGACAGTAAATAAGTTTCAAATAAGCCATATCTTCCTCAGCATGAGTTGCTTTTTCTGAAAAAAATAAAAAATTAAAAAAATAAAGTTGCAGTTGGATGTGATATTTGAAGTCACAGCTTGTCTTCAAATATTTAGTAGCGTATTCGTGTGCCAAGGGATATCAATCTGCCATTTGATTTGCTTACAGTATAATAAAGATTATCCATTCCCTTCTTTCATAGATATGTCAAGGCTTTTAATTACAATAGTTTGGGGAGTAGCTCTTTCTACAGCCCTTTTTCCATTTTGCATTGACTTAATATCCTTCTTTCCTATATTTTTGCACATTAAATTCCAAAAAGATATAGTCTTTGACTTTGGTGGATGATCTTGCTAGCTTTTTTTGGTATGCAAAAATAAGAATTTCTACAGAGATTTTTTTTCCTCTTATATTTATTGTAGACATCAGGGTAAATCTGAAGAGCTATATATTATTTGGTTTTTATCTTAATCTTTCTTTGTTGTATGCCTTGGAAGAACACTTCAGCAGAGAAAGGATGTGACTT
Organism: Anas acuta; assembly: GCF_963932015.1. Taxonomy (NCBI): domain Eukaryota; kingdom Metazoa; phylum Chordata; class Aves; order Anseriformes; family Anatidae; genus Anas; species Anas acuta. Next base: position 18,432,653 of record NC_088991.1, read on the forward strand.
GGATGTCAACTTTGTACAGGCATGCCACTTTGCTTTCAGATCTTTTCAAAATAAATGATTTGTCTCTTTTCTTGATTGAGGCATTTTCTTCATCCTTTGAGGATAATGATGTAAAATCACAGATGGTTTTTGTTTCTTGTCTAGTAAACTGCAACAAATGTTTCCTTAAAACTTTCCCGAAGTGGTTCTTCTAACAAGGAAATGCTCCAAACCAAAAGTATGCCTGAAACAGTAAATGTTTCTTGTGAACTGTATTCTTACATTTTTTTTCCACTGCTTAACAACTTATCTCTAGCCCTTGAGCTTCCCAAGGGCTTCCTAGATATGTTTGCCAGTAGCCTATGATAAATCAGTATTTGTAGTTGCTTATGCCTTCTACCTGCCTTCTATAAGTAATGTTCTGCGATTCAAACCATCCTTATACCAAAGTATTTTTTTTTGCATCCACTTTTGATATTTCTAAAGGCTGTATATATTTTTATCAGGTAGATATTTAGATCTGCTTCTTTTATCTGTGTTTGGGTATGTGGTACCAATTGCTACTTTCAAAATGGCCCCAGAAAAGTTACCATAAAAAAGCATCAGCTTTGCAAAACATAGAGGAGCTGAGGTTGACTGCAGTATGATTTATATGAAAAGACTCAGGCAACTTCTGTTATAGCTACAACATTCATTATGCAAAGGTACTTCTGAGTTTAAAAAAAAATATATTGTTTTATAGCATTAAAATAAACTCCATGTTATAGTCAAGATTGATGCACAATTAAGATTAACCTTTTTGTTTGTAGGAAGATTTCTCTAACATTTTGATATTCATAAGCTTCCTACTATAAAAATAAAGCTTTTATTCTTATTTTTATATATGCAGTAGTTTCTCCTTTTCTACCTGTAAATAGAGTAATTGCACTTTGTTATGATTTTCTAGTATTAGATTAATTTTATAGCATGTTCTGAAATTTCATTCTCGTTCAGCATCAATCTTTGTTTTCTTTTTATTACAGAATTATACTTACAAATAACATCATTTCAAAACAATAAACATAAACATATAATGCAATATAACAGGTTTATGGAGTAAACATTTCATTTGAAAGAAAATTCTACTAGCCTATGCTATTACTTCACAAAAGTGGCAAGGTCAGAAAATCTGAGGGTTAGTAACAAAGATATTTATATCCCAAGATGGGGACACAAATATTCAGGGATCAGTGACTAAACTTGAAAGAAAATATAGAAGGAGAATATTTTGTCTATTGTTTATCTCTTCCAGAGAAGGGGTCTTCGTTAAAACACTGATTTTCAGTTTAGAGTTAGTGTACAATGTAAGGTACGTTGTATCAAAACCAAATGTTATTCCACAGAATCAGTTTCTCGAAGCTTAGATTGTTGAGTGTTAGGTATTTCAAAAGAGAATTAAAAATCTTCCCACACTGCCTTTGCAGACTAAACGACTTCTTGTTAGTATGGAAAGATGACAAATATGAAGCCAGGTGGTTAGTGCAAGGCAAGAACTGTTTAAGAGATTTCTATTTTTTTTCCATAGAAAAAGAATTGGAAGAAGTATTAAAGCTGCAGAATAGTATTTTTGATCAAAGTGTAAAAAGTGGAAATAGGAAGTAGTCAGAAGATTCAGAGGGGATTTGGAGACGAGAAGGGTTTTGACCCTTGGGGGTGTTGGTGAAGGATGAGGAAAACTAAATGGTCTCTTGATCACTTATGAACTCTTCTGCTTACTTAATATAGATTTGCTTACCAGAAAACTCTTTGCTTTGTCAGGGTCTTTCCCTGGTTCTATTTATTTATTTATTTATTTATTTATTTATTTATTTTTAAACAGCAGCAGTAAAAATAAAATTAGAAATATATTGGAATTATATCTATGTCAAAAGGAGACTTTACAATTGGAAAAATTTGGAAAAGAGCACAAATTTCTGTCAGTTAAATGTCATTCTATAACTTTTCAATGTAGAATTGCACTTACATTTATGCTAAAGAGCTTATAGAATCGTATGATCTTGAATTCTGAATGAATACTTATATCTAATAATAAAAGTAAATGTCACATGAAATAAATATGCAATAAATACAATATAATTTGAAATTTGGTGTATTTGCTTCACTTTATTTTTGAAAAAGTAATGTTGGTTGACTGGTATTTCCTTGCTACAAGTATTTACAAATAATTATGTAACACAGAATTACATGTAGATTATCAGATTTTCAGTACTTTGTCCTTTTTCAGTCCACTAAGATACCATTAATTGTCCTGAGATTTCTCTGAGCATTTAAGCAGCTGGCAGATTATCAGATCCCAATAATTTGAAAATCTCTAGCTCACTGAGTACTTTTCAACCTCTTATTTCTCCTTCCTAGGCTGAGATTTCACCTGTTGATAATTTGATTGGTGTTTGAAGGTGGATGTGTTTGTTGAAAACCTTAGCATTTTTCATGTTTTTTCTTGACAATGCTATTGAATACTGAAATATTGAACACTTTTCCTACTGCTAATGTGCTTACAGCATGACTGACTTCTTTTTTTTTCTTTAGTAACTTCAATGTTTCTTGATACTTGCATCTCTTTTTAAATGTCCTTCCATATTTAATCCTATATTGAATTGTCTTTTACACAGTCCCTTAGCCATCTCACCTCATTTCCACTTTCTGCATCCTCTCTTCTATGTGAGACGAACTCATGTTTAGTGAATTCATCATTTGATCTGCATGCTTAAATTCTATGGATTTTATTTTTCTATCTTTATTCCTTTCTTTCTGGGGGTTCTGAACTCTCTCATTTCATCCAGCTTGCCTTACATTCTCCCATTCTCAGCAAGTTTCTTTCTACAAATAGGAATAGCATTTCTTCTATCCATCTTTAGTTGCAACAGCTGTCATTGATGCTTTCTTAGAATTGCTTTCTTAGAATTTGCAGGCCAATTTGTACTTTTTTTTTTTTTTTTTTTTTTTTTTTTGCAACACATTTAAGTACTTTAGATGCCTTGTTTTGGCAGATTCCTGTTATTGGTGATTTTACCTGTATCTCACAAAAAAGCCTTATGCACCTAATTTTCTTGATCTGGTATTCTGTATTAGATAGCCATCATGATAAATGCTATGTTCTTTATCATTGTATGTAATCTTGCTCTTTGCATTGCTGATCTGGAAGCAAATATATAAAGTGTTGTCTTCTAACATAGAAAAATGATGCAAGGGAAGAGGCCAGTTCAGGCAAAACTCTAAAGTGCTATCCTTCAAAGTCAAGCTCTTGGAGGCTTAATTCAGCTGTAGGAGCAGAGAGGGCGACCTTATAATATTTGCCCTTTGAAATGTTATCTTTCAGAGGTGACCTTTAAGCTAACTTGGGAGTCTGGCAACCTGGGTCCCCAGCACAAGATCCTTTTCATTGTCAGCCTCTCACAGTTGGTATCTTCTCTGCCTTTGTTCAAAACAGAATCTCCTTCCCGTTTTGCCTGCTTTGCTTCATAACTCTCTTGTAACTCATACTATCATTCAAGTCAAATAGAGTTAGCAAACTGTTGCCTTTCTCTTCCAGAGACATCTCAGAGTTTATAATTCTGCTGTGTTCTTTACAGACTTTATTCCATCTAGGTTAAATATTCTTCTTTGCAGTAACTTTGCAGTAACTATTCAAGAACACTGTAGTACTATGGGAAGACTTCGTAGTCTGGCAGCATTCCATACTCATTTTGGAGTTTAAGCAAACATTAACCGTGAAGTTAATCAGAAAGGAGCTGAAACACTCTCCTGACCTGGCAGGAGCAAATTAAGAATGTGACAGCATACAAAATTATGGAAAACTATATTAAATCATATGAATGGTTTCCAAGAACACAAGAGTTTGCATGATTACCAAATCAGCCGTCGCCATCTTTAGCCACAACCATTGTTTAGGCTTGCTCATGCCTGACCAGGCCGTGACTAATGCAGGTGTTTCTAATAGCAGCTTTTAAGAAGTCACACATCCATTTACATAGCTTTTGGAGTTCTGAACCAAAGTTATGTATTTTAATAATGAGCTACGTAAAATAGAAGGCAAATTTGTATGAGTGAAGTTGAAAATTCTTTGAGAGTTTTAATTATAGATCAGATCTGTATTATTAATTTCAGTAGCTATTTTGGTGTCTTTAAAAATATTGACAACAGTTCTCTTTTTCTTTCTTCATGGTCTCATCCATGTTGCTTTGCTAAAAGCTCAGTATGCTGAAGAACCCTGCCTTGCTCCCTGAAGGCCCCTGGGCAGCGCACCAGGTGGGCACGCTCTGTGAGATGGAGTCACCAGGACTGGGGCCTGTCCCTAAATTCCTGCAGCCTGCCTGCCATGTCCCTGTCAGCACTCTGCTTGCCTTGATTCATCTGTACTCTGTGAAAGCCATGACCTGAGATGCATCCCTAGTTCATGGGAGCTTGTACATCTTTATCAACAAGACAATCATGAAAGGGAGGGCCTAAAAAGCCCTGTGAGATTTTCAGCTTTGACTTCTGCATTTTTCCACTGCATGGCTAGGGCCTGTCAGCACTTTGTTCCTGATTAGTCGGGCAGCTAAAACAATACTGCTGCTATCTCTGTACTTCTCCATACTTTTCTGAACTGCATTGTGTTCTTGCCTTGTCAGTGTATTTTTTATCTGTACAATTGTTTCTTTGCTTGAATTCAATATGTTTGTTTTTCTAAATGACAGCAGAACTGGTATTTTGGTGTACTTCCATATTACTCCATCAATCACTGGAAGAGGACGTTGACACAGTGTTACTTTTGTTTTAAGTAAAACCAGGCTGCTTTTATTATTTGTGTGTGTGTGTGTACTATTTTCCACTATTCCCTTTGGACTGGGAAAATTGAGATTTCATAGGCCTAATCTTCTCAGCTAATATTATGAGCTACAGCTAAGTAGCATTTGTTGGAAAACAACAAGTTCATTCCATGTACAGTTCATTCTTCTGTTTGGCATAGATATAATGGATATAGCACATGAATTGAAACTGTTTTTTCCCACTGACTCAGGTTTTATTTATATGATTGCTAGCTAATTGTATTTGAAAGATTGTGTTTAGTTTTCAACTAGAAGATAAATTTTTGATTCTGTATTTCTAGTTAAAATGAAACAGTGTAAGGTAATACAAAGAACAAATATGCAAGAGAGTGCAAGATGATATGAAGGAAAGAGAAAACAAGAGGGAAAATCAGGAAATGTGGAGAAGATCAGATCAGAAAGAACCTCTGGTTTGCCAGGAATTAGGTCTCTGGCCATTGGATATAAATGTGTTAGATTGATTAAAGGCAATATAAAGGCAAATGGGTAAGATGAAGTCAGAACACTTCTCTGGAAGCATAATACAGTATCTGTAATATGCCAATTTCTAAATGAAAAATAGTAGTTGAGAGGTTGTAGTTAGTAGTACTAGCAGTATTTAAAGAAAAGGAGTTACAGTGTGTGTATGTTTGGCAGTTTTCCTTCTTTCTCAAAACAGTAGAGAGAATTGCTGTGTGTCTGACAGCATGGATGAAGGCTAAAGGAAAGTAGATGGCTGCAGACTGATGTCTTCACTGTGGCTGTAGATCCCTGCAGGGTCAAAGACCAATAAATAGAAAAGGAGAATATGTGAAAAAAATGGGTGTTCTCACTGGACTGTGGCTGGTTAAAGTTAACAAAAACTGCCTATGTTTTGAAGACAATTGGAAGTGCTAAAGGGTTTGAATAATATGTTGTTATACAAAGGGGAGAAGAGATGATCTAGCTAAAATAGTTCTTTGGTAGAAATGCTTCTTCTTCACTCATGCTTTCAGGTCATTTATAAACGTAGCATGGTTAATATGCTGTAAAAGCAAGCCTTGAAATACTTAGCCATATTGAATGTTGACCAGTTCTACCAAACATTTCCAGCTCCTTAGCTAGTGTTGATATTCAAAACAAACAAACAAAAACCCTTCCCTCCCATTTATGATTATTCTATAATAAATGTTGAAAGAACTAACAACTTTTTTTTTTGAAAACAATATAATTATCACAATCCATACAATTGTCATAACTATCAAATCAATACAATTAGTTTGGTTTTTGTAAGGGCCCAGTGATAGCTATCAAAAAGATCTGGCTTTATTCATATATAAACAAATTTGGTAGTTACAGGCCCCCAGTTATGGACAGCTCAGATGTCTCTGCTCCTTTGCAAGCCCTGGGGCTGGAGTGGAAGCCATGAATTGCTGTGGAAACACACTGTGGTGTACAGTTTTGGGTAGAATTTGTCCCCTGTGATCCGTATGGTGTTCCACGTGCATAGCCAACTTACTCAGCCGTTGCAAAGAACGTGGCGGGACTACACTTATTGAACAAATATTATTCTTCATGAGTAATTTTCTTGCCTGTCGTTTTTTGGATAAGAAGCAATTTTTAAAATGTGTTGTCAGAAATCCATCCCTTATGCAATAAAAAACTCAAAAGCTGTGCCTGATGACATACAAGATGTCCAGATCTGCATTGGCTCCTTCTCTGCAATCTGTTTACAAAAGTTAAAAAATGCAGCAGAATGAGTTGGTTTGTAAAGGTGCTTTTTTGAATGCTAAATCATATCTGCAAAACTAAAATGCTAAAATTTGTTTTGTTTCACTATACAAGAGTCTTCTGAAACAAGTTTTGAGTTAATCTGATGTTTAAATTTAAATTAATTAAAACATAAGAATTTACATTTGGAGTCCATTTTTCTCTCTCAATTGAAAAATTCCTAGTAATTGAGGAAGTAAGATATTTCTCTGTGGCTTATATGATCATTTGCATTTTTTGCAAAAACATCTGAAAATTATATATGCAATATTTCTTTTCCAGTAGTATTCATATTAAACTATCACATAGTATTTTTTTTGACTAACAAAAATCTCTATCAGAAGAATTTTGAATTTACCGAAATGTTGGTTATCAATACATTTTTAATTTTTAAAATGCTTATTCCCAGGTATTTCAAAGTTCTATTTGGTACCTGGGTGAGTAATCTGCATTGTAAATATGTGGTGCATCTTATTTCACATTGATTTAATGCACGCTATTAGCTTATCTGAAAATTAATTCAATGATTTCATGCTTCTCTTGAGATCTCTGTAAGCCTGCAGGGATTTGGAAAATCCCAAATAATTGTTAGGAAATCCTGCAAAAGAAACAACTTACTTTGTCTTCGATTTGCAGCAATACCAGTTAGTGGAGTACAAAGCGTCTTCTCTATCCACTCCCTTGACCGCTATTAACTATTTTATTTTTTTTAGCATGTCTGTAAATTTACAGAACTATATGTCAGGAGTCATATTATTTTTGGTCAGTTTTAGTAGCTTCCCTTTGAAGAAGAGTCCTTCCGTTTCCCTCCGACTACCCCCATGACTGGCACAGAAGACTGAAAGGCCATGCATCCACCAGGATACATGGCATGCGAAACCTCGCAGGGTTAACTCCTCAATGTTCTCAAGGAAACAGCTGCTGATGTGCTATGCTCGTTGCCTGTCATGCTGATTAATACCGCCCTAGTATTTCCTTAAGTGTCCCTCGCTGACTGTGTTTTTTGTAGTCGCAGTTGGAATCAGAGCTCACTGACTGTTCTGTTTTCCGTCTGTCAGCACACGGAGCCTCCTCTGTGCCCAGTTCTTAGGAGCTGCACCAGCACAAGTAAAAAAATAAAATAAAAATATAATAATAACAATAACAACAATAATAGTAATTCTGGTTGAAGAATTAAAATGTGCGAGAGCTACAAGAATTTTTTTAAGGATTTTAGGCAGTGGGCTGAAACAAGTTTAAGAGTTCCTAAGACTTTCAGTTCTGTTTCAATTTTTTGCCCAATGTGAGCATAAACCAAGGAGTTTTAGGCTTCTGGAAGCTGTCTGTGGTGGCAGCATGTCCCAGCTGGCCCCTCACAGGGGCAAGCCAGGGTGGGACTGGTGTTGCTCCAAACATGCTCCAAAATTCCATCTTGTGACTTGCTATGTTTGTATCCACCTCTGAGCCATACAGGAAAATTCTGTTAGTTTAGTATGAGTACATGTAGTAATGCAATTACTTGTCTGTGGTGTTTTTTTTGTTTTGTTCTGTTTTAAGTGTTGCATGACATAGTGCTGTTAGTGTTTTTATGGAGTAATGATGATGAAAGAGGAAATTGGATTCCAGTGGCAGGTCATCTCTAGGTTAAAAGAGGGAAAAAATACTCATTCTCTGTCTCAGTTGTGTCTCATGGAAGCAATGGGACCTAAAGATCCAGGTCAGGCATTTTGTACACAGTGGTAATCTAAAATATAGACATAAAAAACATCCCTAAAAGTAAATAGAAGGGTAAAATTGAACTTTATTTACACAAGATAAGTATATGTTGAGGTAAATAAGTTAGAACTAGTCCATATGCTATAAAAATATAATCTCCTTGTCCTGCCTGAACCTCAAAGTTTACATTATTTCATCTGCCAATAACCATGTGCAGCTATCAGGATTTTGTGAGCATCTTCATACCAAGACAAGTCTAACAATAAAAGTCAGTAATACCTTTTTATTCCATGAGCACTTACTGTATATTTTCACCACGGTCTTCCACAAGCATATAGAAATTCTAGGGCTGGGGCCAACACAGTATTAAAATACAGAGAAACTCCCTCCATGATTTTATTTTATTTTTTTGAAGTAGATAATCTTTCTAATGCTTCAGAAAAAAAAAAAAAAAAAAAAAAAAAAAAAAAAAAACAGCCTAGAGAATCATATCTGTGTGAAATTCTCATTTTGATATATTTGGCAGTGTAGAATTTAATGTCTTCCCTTGACACACTTAAAGTACATAGATAGTAATGGCAAAGATGTACATTTATGATCCAGTCTATCAAAACAAAATACTTGCTGTTGTGATCCTGCAGCCCAGGATGCTCTTGTCAATTTGTGGGTGTCCATGCTTTTCCTTGAAATAAAAATATTTAAAATATTTTATTAAATATTTTAATAAAATATTGAAAAAGTTGACAGCAATTATATTAGTCTCATTAAGATAGTTCTTATGTTCTAGCCATTGTGGACTGAATTAGGGAACAGTATTTTTGTATTTCTGGACCAGAAATGAAGCAAGTTACACTTCACTGGGCACTAAAGTGATCTTCAGAGTGCAGCATTACCCTGAAAACATAGCAATCATTAATAAAATTTCTGAGAAATAAGAACCTCATTTCAGGTGGTTTTAGGTTTGATTTTGTCCACATTAGAGGAGACCTCCACTTTAAAGATGAAATACCATTTAACTCTTTGCTCTTTTCAAAAGATGTAAAAGCTTGAATTCTATAGAATGTTTAAGACTAGAATTGTCTTGAATAATTGTTTTTTGTTTTTGTTTTTGTTTTTTTTGTTTGTTTTTAAATACTCTCATGATAAAAGAAGTAAAGCTCAGGAGATTGTCCACAGATCTTGTATAGCAAAGCTTGGCTTTAAGAATATAAAATAACTCCCTGATCAGCATGACAGCATTTTGGGGTTACAAGGAGCAAGGTTACTCATCTCCAAGCAGCAGGGTGACATGCTCCGATCTGTCTTCCTCAAAAACCTGGCAGAACCTACCTTATTGCAGGTGTAATTCAGATACATCACATGTTCTGGTGGTCATCAGAACCAAATTCTTCCAAACATGTAGATGTAAACTTTAAAAAAAAATAAAAAATAAAAAGAGCTCCCGTGTGAAATGTGCCATGTTTGATGTCAGAAGTGGGTTCAAGGAGCCTGTCTCTCTGTTTTCCATGACTTTCATTTCCATCTGGATCTACTGGGGCTGCTTCATTGATTCAGTAGACTCTTCTGAATTTTCAAAATACTTGATCTATCTGGCAGATCTGTATTCCCAGAAATTAGAATATTCTATTTTTGAGGAATATTTGTAGCACCTACACTTTTATTTTGTACAATTTTACCTTCTCCAGAGTAATAATACTTAAATAATAATAATTTAGCTGCACTAGTTCTTATTAGCTCTACATATTTCATTTCTTAAACTAAAATTTCATTTTGTATAAGAAGAAATGTAAACAAGATAAAACAGATATTTACAAAAATAACCCTTCTGATTGATTAGATTAAAATCAAAATTTCTCAATTTGCCTGTGGAAATACATTAATGTAATGGACTCTTTTCGGAATCAGCAGACAGACAGATTGATGTGTCAACAGAGAAAAGAGTTATAACCATCAATGTGTCTCTCATTGTTTGACAGTGATTTACTACTATCCAACAAGTCTGTTAGCTTAACTTTCAGACTGAATTATTCACAGATAGTGCATTACACTAGAAGCATTTTTTTCTGATACATAGACCAGTGCAGTGGCCTCCCAAGACTGCTCCTGCAGAGCTATCACACACTGAAAGACATGATCTGGCAGCCCCTGCTTGTGCAGAATCCTAAAAAAAAAAAAAAAAAAAAAAAGAATGCCATAAGATCTTGATAAGATCTTGAATCCTAACTGAATCAGATAAGAAAATCATTTTTCCTTACAGCTGTTTCAGAGTCATAACATTAATTTTTCAGTGTGTTATCACTGGATTTTTCAGAATTTATTGCAGCAGAATATTTACATTTGCTATTCATAATCATTGTATTATCAGTTTTAAATGTCTGTACCTCTATTTCTGATCTGAAAAAAAAAAAACAAAAAAACCTTTGCTGTTGATTTTAATACAAATTAAAACCTGGTCCTTAGTAATGATTAGCTTAATTGTCCATTCTTTCACTTTGTCATTCCTACCAAAATAGTTTGCAAGCAAAGGAGGCTGCACTCAAAAGAGAATTATATCCATTATAAGACGTGTCAGAGTAGGAAGATGCTCACATTCATTTCTGGTATAACAATGAAAAGGTGCAAATGCTATTTTTAAACTTTCAAAATTAATTATTCTAAAGGCATATGCTTTTAAAAGAAAAGGATGGTTTTGATCAGAGTGCACAAGGTTGCAATTCTATCTTGGTTTCCCTCTATTATTTTGGTAAATATAATTTATACAGATTAATATTATACTTCTCACTATATTTTTCCTACTTAAAAGTTTAATGTGTTTTTGCTTTGCTTTTTCTGAGCTTGACTAGAGATAGATTTGATCAACTGCTGCACCTTTTGCATCACTTGGAAAACTGTTGTGTCCTTGGGCCTTTTTTCAGTGATGTGGTAGTTCTCCCGGTAGTTTTCTGTAATCTGTGTTGGCATTATCAAAGGGCATCCTTATGTCCCTGACTGTCATGGCTTGAATACATGCCGATAATTATATTTCTATCCAGAAGTAAATTTATCGGTTCAATACATATACAGTTAATAGTGACTTAACTCTTATTTGCTGTATCTACCTCTGTTGCCTGTTCTTGAAAACTCTTACAGTTTTTATATGTATTAATTTGATACTTGAAAGAAGTACATCATGCCATCACGGACACAACAGTGTCTCGCACATGTACCTTTTCAGAGATGCTGTGTTGGCATCTTTCGTTTCTGTAGCATGTTGCGTTACATGCAATTAGACATTAAGCACTCTTGCTGATTATACAGTCACCAGCAGTTTATAGTTTTGAGACAGTTTTGCACAAAGTTGGAATATTCATTGAATTTTCAGAGAGGAGAGGGATGTTGAATGCTTGTCACAAAAAGACCTTAAAAAGAGCAAACTGGTATATTTAGATTGTGCATATTTTATGTGAATAATTTCTACTTGGAGGGGGAAATTTTTAAAATGTTCTTGGGAAACTTAGATGAAGAAAAAAACTCATACGTAGAAATGTTTAAGTGTTAGCTAAAGCTGATCTGTTGTCAACTTGTGAGTGTTGTGAATAATACAGGAGATCTCAAATACAAAATCATTTCATGCTACAATTGTTAATTTGCTTGCAAAACATGACTGCTTATTCTGTTACCAAAAAATGGCAATGCGACATATTGTATTTGGACTCACTCATCCACTTTCTGGGGAAGTACAAAAAGAGGGGAGAGTAAGCAGGCTTCATGAAGTTGCACAAGGTCAGTCCATAAGCACGAACCATGGACACTGAAACATCTATGACTCAGAACTGAGTGAAATGTATGTCAGGCTGTGTTTCATGGTCAACATATTTCACTGGTCATTTGTTTAATAGAAAATGTGCTACATTTTCTACTCTTTATATTCTCTCTCTATGGGCATGGCATAGCATGAGGAGCAATATCAGTTTTATGAGCATAACATAAGGAAATTTTAAAGGCTAAAAAGTTTGTTGTCAAAAGATCAGCATCAATTACTAAGACAAAAAAAAACAAGGACTGAAGAAGAAATTATATTTCTCTTACACAAATGATTCTATTGCAATTCAGCCATCCCATCTTTTAGAGAAAGTTGAAAGTTTACTCTACTCATATATGTGACTTATGAAGTGTGTTTCTCCTTTAATGTGCCCGTGTGTTAGAAAAACAATTGTATGATGTTGTAGTTATAGTAACTCCCCCTTTTATATATATATATATATATTAAATGTATTGTATGAAAACTACTACATGATAGCATCTTTTTCCAAATTAATTAATTAATTTTGGAAAATAGACATGGTTTCAGGACACTTGTGAGGATTCTCAAGCAACTTAGTGTTCTTTTGACTAAAAATCAGGAATTCCTGTTTAATGTTTCCAATGCATTAATTTGTCATGTTCCTTATAACTTTGCTTGCAAGTTCAGGGATCTTTTATGGATTTATTTTGTGTTTTTTCAAAAATGTTCCAAAGCAAACCAAAGTTGCTGATCAGCTTGGGATGGAAGAAACATACTGAGTGGAAATCTCCCCACAAAATGGAATATATTTTGTCCATCTAGAGACATGCACCAAATTCTCTTTGGACAATTTGCGTTCTGCATATAAATAATGTGAAACATACAGTCTGGGCTGATTTAGTCCGAATGTAAGCAGGTTTGTGTAGCTCAGACCAAAGTCCCTTCGATGGCCCTTGCCCTGCTCACCTGAAATGCCAGAGAGCCACTGCTGTGCAGCGATGCTGGCGCTAGGTGGGCGAGTGGTCCGGATGTGCTTGTCTTCTCTGCTGTCCATAAATGGACACGAGATTCTAACTTACTTGCTTCATTTGTATTTCTGGGACCAGGTGGGATGGACCCCAGTCTTCTACCTTTTACTTTTGCATATCTTTAAAACAGGGGTAATACTTGGGTTTGTTTCAGAAGAGATGTGGAACCAAATATATCAAAGTTTGTGCTATAGCTGAAGCTATGGAACTAGGCATAAATGCCACTTCATTCCCCACAGAGTTTTCCCATAGTGTGTTAACACAGCATTTCTAAAAATAATAAACATTTGATAGATATTTATTGTCAAGATCTTTTGGCATAAACATCTTTTTTTTTTTTTTTTTTTTTTTTTTTTTATATATTAGTGCCCTGCCAAATCTTTGTCTTTTGCTCTCTTTACTTTCTGGAGACTTCAAAACGATTGCCTAGGGGCTTTTCAAGGGAAACAGACTTTTTTATAAAATAGCAGCAAAAAGGGTAAATTTTGGCATTAAATTAAAAGACAATTAATCACTTTTCTGCTACTAAATTAATTATCATCAAAGGTTTCATTAACAGCAGATTTCTTATCAGCAAAGTCAACAACAAAATTGGAAACTGGACAATTTTCTCCCATTATCAAAGACGAAAACATTTTATGGCCCTTTTTTCTCAGTTTGTCCTTTTTAGAAGACTGCTACAGCATGCAGAGTGGGATTCAAAAGTCCTCAAATCTCTTCCGTCATTCTGTGTTTTAACTGGAGTTGGAAAATGTGGTATCGAAAAAGGGGATTCAGTGGCCATAGTAAGGAGGGTTGTTTGCTTGCAGAGGTCAGCACAAGTGTAGGGTCCCTACCTATCTTTGTCTAAGGCCTTTGGAAGGGGGGTACATTGTGGTATCTAACTGTCTCATGGAGTTTAACTTCTCACTTAGAGATAGCATGGCACATTCATTGTGCAGCTCAGGGTACAGCGTTAGGTGGGCTGGAGCTGCCGCCTCATTCATTGCACAGGGACTGATGCAAGGGCTCTACAAGGCTTGTGGGCTATAATTATCCCTAGTAATTTAAGAATCCCATTACCTTCTGCAGATGGAGGTACAGTTTAATCAAATACAGTGGTAAATCTGCCTTTATTAGGCACATTCTGTAGGCTATTATGTAGGTGTTAATGTTTAGAATGTGTCTGTATTACAATTCTTCCCAGGTGAACAGGCACAAGTTTAAAAAAAAAAAAAAAAAAACTTGCAGCAATGAGCACCAAAGTTTTTTTCTGGTTTGGTTTGTTGTTTTTGTTTTGATTGTTTGCTTTTCTCTTCATTAGTAAATGTATTTTGAACAAAGAATATACCTGTAATCCAGGGTTATGATTTGCACCACTGTGGTCACTCTGTAAACCAGATGGCTACATTTGAAAATTAGTAGCTGCAGACTAATTTGGTTAACAACTAACCAAAACCATTTAAAAGCTGAGCATTTGCAGCAGTGTATTTTTCTATCAAGATCACAGTTTCCAGAGTTGCCCATAATTACTTCAAGTGAAGGGATGCAACCCCAGATCCTTTGTAGATCCACTCATGTTAGTTTGTACTGCTTTTCCACTATGATTTGTCCATGCTGAACCCTGGTTTGGAAATCTCTATATTAATGGTTTAATTCTCTTTAGGATTTATCTTCATTATTAGTAACTGTATAGCAAACAACAGTTTCTCTTTAGCCAGATTGCACTTCCAAGGTAGCTCAGCTTCTACAGCGATGTACGTTTTGGTTTGTACAAGACAGATCTGCGATAGAAAGGTACCTCTAAAGGCCAGCAGCAAAGATACAATTGCAGAGTTGGTGTTTATGAACTATTGTCTTAATCATACTGATAGTTAGCTTGCATTTATCTCTAAAAGCACATTTTTGTAAGGCCGCCTAATCCCAAAGTTTCAGCCCACTCGAAGTCTGCAGAGGTGCTGCAGTGATCTCAGACACCAGGCAGAGCTCTTCCGTGACAGCTACTGTTGCTGTTAATGGTGTGTTCCCTTCATAAATTTCAAAAACCTATATATGGACATTTCTGGCAGGCTGGCTGAAATATTGGGAGTGCCAGACCTTTCTGATTTAGGATACTTTTACTATCCATGTTTTGAGGATAAGCAATAGAAAACACGTTTTGAAGATGTCTGCTACACAGCTCAGATTTTAGTCTTCTTGTTCCAGTTCCCAAGCCACTTCCCATTAACAAAATCAGCTTTTCTTTTTGAACTTCAACTATCCAGTTTGGGGATAAAACACAGAAATAAAAACAGGTCTATTTTATGCTATATTTTGATAAAAAGTAGCAGTTAGGGTTTGTTTTGTGTTTTTTTTTTTTTTTGTTTGTTTGTTTTTTAAAGACTATCTTCTGAATTACTTGAACAAGCTATATTTATTTAACATTAACATTAATATTAACATTAACATTAGTTAACATATATTTAAATGTTAGACATGTATGTTAAATATATTCGTTTGGTGAGGGTTATGCTGTGCCAGTGAAAAGCACAACACGAAAATGTTGGCAGCAGTACTAGTTCTGCAGAATTTAACAGTGGAATGGAGTAGTTACTGTGTTTCAGAAGGGATTAAATGTTTGCTCTGTTACTGCTGAATATTAAGTGTTTGGGAACAATAAAGCACCCAGTCCTGGCTCCTGTGAAATTTATAGGCACCGCTGCTGGAGCTACTGCCCTTGAGAAAGGGCTGTCTACAGTCATGAGCTTAGAAGTCAGGACGTAAATTGGGACTTCTTTTCCACCAGACTATAGACCTGAGCTGGTTGATGTCTGACTAGCAGCTGGAGGCCCTGCCAGTCCCTGCACAGTTTTCACATGGCACAGGACCCTTGGACCAATGTGGTTGAGTCTGGATGGGTAGGACAGTTCCGCCCCAACATTTATAAGCTCCACCAGAGCCACAGTTCCCTTCCAAATTATTCAATCTCTGAAGATGGGAGTAGGCCTATTCATACAAATAGTAAATTTGGCTTGAAGTATAGCAGCCTGTGCTTACATAGACTTCTGTGTTTAGTAACTCATAATGATTTTTAATGTGCCTTGTTAGCCTCTGGCTTTAGTAAAAGCACCTTTTAAGTAGGATTACAGATCTGAGCTATATCACTGGATGCAAAAGATGTGCAGTTACAAATGGCAGCCCACAGTTACTGTAATGAATGTGATCACATCCAGAGGAAAAAAAAATGGAATGAAGAATAACAGCAGGTTTGAGAGGTGCATTTAATTTTCATATCATATATTTTAAATTAAATTATGAGTGCAGTATGAGCAGGATATCTTCTCAAAAGTTAAAGGCTAATCTTCGATGCTGGTAGATTTATCTATTACACACTGACTGCCATCTAGATGTATGGTAATTGTGAGTTTGACTTGCTCTTTCAATCTTGAGAAAATAAAGGAAATGGAAATAATGCCAGCTGGCTTTTTGTTCCAAAAAAAAAAAAAAAAAAAGAAAAGAAAAGAAAAAGCGAGCATCCGATGGTGCTGATAGTTGCTTGCTTTCTGGGCAGAAAGCAGCATCTAATTTCCATTTATATATCCCTCACTGGGATAATGTTTTCAAGCTTCCTCGTATAAAATGAGTTAAAATAGTTTCTCAGTTAAAAAGTACCACTACCAGGATTCTTGTGTAAAAATCAGAGCTTTTAACATCCATAATCTGATGTCCTGCTAGAGTTTGCCCAGCAAATGGAGCAGCAGTACATTTGATGTTGCAACTTGAAAGGCGGATGGTGATGTGATCCAGGTGTTCTGCATTAACATATAGGCACAATAAGGTGCAAAATGTATACAGTTGGCTAATAAATACTTCACTCTAGACTTTCCTTAAATAAAGGAGAAGGGTTGTTTTAGTCACGTTTATGTTTCCTTTTTTTAATATTTTGAACAGTTTTGTCATTAGAAGTAAATGGCCAGTGAGAATATCCTTAGTTGTCTTGAATGAATGAGACATTTACTGATCTGCTGTGCTGGTAGCTACTGGCACCAGCTGACATGGGAATGCGGATGAAAGAGTGCCTAATGGGGGGGCTACTGTAAAGTAACTACAGTGAAATGGAATTTAGTTATTTTTGACAAGCAAATGAAGGATTTAAGCTACAAATCTAAAGGTTCCTAGAAGATGATGATATGCAAAAACCCTTAATTCAAACAGTCAGCCATCACATCTATAAAATAAACTATTTTTATCAGCTCTTAACCAGTAAATGAAAAACACCTTTCATTGGCAGTGCTGATTTTTCTAGAAGCATAATGAAAGAAGACCACTCCCCTAAGGTATTATTGGAATTTAAATGGTCCATCAAGTGACCATATCTGAGGCATGAGAATATTGTCTTTGATCCACTTCCTGGTCTGTAGGGTCCCAGGCCCAGGTGTCTGTGCCCATGAGCTCCTAACCATTCACCAGTCAACAGTTGACTCTCATTCAACAGTCTTCTTGTTCTGTGATTCCATGTGTGACCTGCAGAGGTATGCTAAAATTTACATCCAGGTCATAAAGCAGAAAAGTGTGTATTCCCTAAAAATATTAGCATTCCTGGAAGAGACAGTAAAGTTCAATTCTAAACTCTGAGGTACTGAAATAACTATTTGTAGATACTTACGGAAATTCATGGGAAAAAAATTAATGATTAACTTCTTTTCATTGGATTTCTCATGAATTAGTAACAAGCAAACAAAACAACAACACCAAAAGATGCATTTCATTTTCTTTGTTTCATTCCAGAATTTAACTGATAATATCTATATATATTTATATACATACATACATACATATATATATATATATATATATATATATGAGTTTCAGCAATTACATGTAATCAGCTGCAACATGTAGCAAGTACAGTCAGGATTAGGCTTTTTATTCTTTTTCTAGTTGCACAGAGTTCTTAATCTCTTTAAATATATACAGAAAGTGAAGTAAAAAATAAGTACATGGAGAAAAACTTCCCTAGAAGACCAATAGGTAGCCCATTCCTCACACTCAGCCTCTTAATAAAGTCTGTAGTAAAGCTGTTTTAATACAGTGGGCATGGATCAGGTTAATCCTTTGGGATTTGTTCCCATTCCCACCTTCATAACTATTTCCAGCTCCATCTACCTTCATTTCATTGAGCAAATAGTATGGATAGAAGTAATCAAAATCCACTGCAAGATCATCATAAAGAGGAATTTAAAGTGTACTGGTTTATAAATGAACAAGAATGTGGAGTATGGCATTGCAGTATAAAAGCATAAAGTGCTCACATGGTATCATTGGAAAATTTAGAATAGTAATGGGGGGGAGGAATGCTAATGGACTGTTCATTCTGGTGCCAAGTCTTAGGATTTTTCCAGGTGTTTTTAACTTAGAAGAAGCCACCTTTTTCTCTCAGTTTGAAAATGCTTCCTCTCATATAGCAAATAATTACAGTCAGCCTGTGTAGACCCCCTTTGTATGGGTCATTGCAAGGTGTACGGTGCTACTTCTTGAAAAGAAGTGCAACTGGAAAGCTAGTTCTGGCAGCACAACTTAAACTTAGTAAGTACTGCAAATAACAGAGTTCACTCCAATCACCTGCATCCTACCCTATCTGAGTGTAAGGTGATCCTTAGCTGTTTTGGTTTATTTGTAAGAATTCAGTGGATTCAATATATTTTTCCTACTTTAATTATTCTTTATTGTACTTTTATTAGTCTATACCGTCCATTAAAGCTTGCATCAAAGGCCTGAAGTTTTTACACTCAAATTCCCTTCTACTCCCACCTTGGCATAGGATAATGGCATAGGGTTGTATTAGGATCTTCTTCTGTATTTTGTAAATGATATCTTCCAGGTGCTTCTGTATTATATTGCTAGTTCTGTGGAGATTTGGGTTCTTTATGTCTTTCAATCATCCTAAAATATTTTCAGGATTTAGGACTAAAGAATTTCAATATTATTTTTTCTCAGTCCACTAATTATTTCTTCCTTCAGGTGAAGTTCATATAGAGCAAGCAGCAAATTAAGGTATTTCTGAATGCTCTGATCCTCTGTCATCCTCAGAAATGTTATAAGCATGTATTTTTATAACAACAACAACAAAAAGGCTGAACATGTGTCACTTCTATTTGATACTTCATGAAAAATCCTTTTTATATGGTACTGGTATAGTCCTCAAGAAAGCTTTTACCTACTCTCTCTAAAAACTATTCTATTAACAGTCCTTTCTCTGTGGCATAACGTTTGTTGGGGGTGTGTGTGTGGGGGGGGTGATAAGAAAGAGAAAGGTCTTCTTCTTTTTTTTTTTTTTTTAATAAAAAAAAGGATTGTTTATTGTGAAGGAAAAACAAAGCAGTAAAACAGAAAACATAAAAAATGAAAATTGCTATATCATTTAATGACTATTTTGTAAAAATAATTTTCTCTTCTCATTCTACAAATTCATGATAGGAGCACTGCTAGTTGCTTGTACGTGATTTATCATGTCAGGTTATATTGCAGCAAGCAGACTATATACCCTTTGACCTTGAAGACTCCTACAATACTGCTATAAATTTTGGTTTCTTAAAAGCAGGGGGTGAAAATGCCCTTTCATTTAGACAGTTACTGAGCTTAAATACCTAGCAAAATGAGATTTAGTTTTCTTTATTCTACTTTGTGTTAGTAGGTGATATTTTGTTGTTATGAATTTATGTGGAAAAATACTTCAAATTTTTTTGCATCTCTGCCTTGATGTGTATGTCCACAACTAAGGGTTATTTTCAGCACAAATATGTGACCATGTTAACAGAGCTTTTCCACACCAGTGTTTGTTGAGCTGTGAAACCTATGCGGTTTCTTTCAGAATCTGATTTTTGGCCATTTCTGCTTCAGCTTTGTTACAAATAAATAATTCCTATGTGATGAAAACATGGAAAGATCCATTGTGAAACAAGGAATCCTGATTTCTTGCAAATGTATCCTATGTGCACATTACTTTAACAAAAAAGAAGACCTGGCTTCAGAGTTTCCCTTGTGCCCAGTGATTCTCCTTCACCCGCCAACCCAAGCGGTGGTACCAGCAGGCTCTGGTAGCCCCCAGCTGTGGGCTGGAGAAGGCACCTCAGTGGATGAGCAGTTGATGTGTGCTCCCTGGCCAGCAAAAATATGTTGGTTGGTCAAACAAAACTATAATGTTGAACTCTCAAGCTTTCCTTCTGTAGAGACAATGGTTTCCCTCTGTCAAGCTGCCACATTTCCTAGTTCTTGAGCTTTGTGTGTTTGAAGCCTCTATTGCTTGTCAAATTGAAGTCTACCAGTGGATCCAAAAACCTTAGTGCTGAGTGAAAGGGCCAGGTTGTCTTCAAAATAAGAAAAACCTAATAACAATCTTCTTTGGGTTCAGTAAAAGGTAAATTTCTGGGGGTAGTTGTAGGGAGCCTAGTAGGCAGCTTGCACACTTTTTCTCTACATAAAAGTGTGTTTTGGTCTCTAAAAATTAACAAAACCATACTTGGCAGAACCGCATCCTACATAGAAGATTTAAAAAAAAAAAGTTGAACAAACAGCTGTTTTACAAATATTGGGGTAAGTAAACAGTTCAGCATCATTCTCTTTTCTTTAATCTGATTCATAAATTCTTCCATCTATTTAATTAAGCTTGATCTACTCTCAGCCTCCTTAATCACAGGCAGCTTAGGTTAATGTACACCTCTTCTGCTGATGAGCCAAAATTTCATGGCCTCTTTATTTTGCTTTGTGATGAAGTTATTCAAGAGCCTCTTTGACTAAGAATAAAAATAAATAAATAAAGTACATCTCTAGAGAGAACTAAATTGTGCCCTAGAGCAAGCAGTGAAGCTCAAGCAACAGAGATTATTGAAAAAACAAAAGAGCTTGAGTTTATATCTTCATGACACCACCTGAGATATCCATGATTCTAAAACCATCAGAAGCTGAATTTTGTTTTTTACATTAAGCATTCATTCAGAGCAGCATAAAACAGTTAAGCAGTTCCAATTTCAGAAGTAGCAATGGGAATCCAATGAAATACCTCATTGGTTAAGATACAGTCTCTCCCTATTCCTTCTCCCATTCATCGAATTTTACATTATTTTCTCTGTGCTGCTAAACCTTGAAATGCAGAGTAGAAAATACCTTTTCCCTTGCTCCCTTGTGGCCAGGGAGTAGTGTCCCAAGGCTAGAAGATGTGATTTTCAAAGCTAACAGGAAAATTGAATCCAGTCTTTTCTTTGACAAGTGTTCTGCCTAATACGCAAGAAGACAATTTAGCTAACACCAAAAACATCATCACAAATGTTTTTATATAAATCCCATCAAGTGCATTGAAGGGCAAGGCTTAGAAGGAGAAGGTTTGTGGCTGTGGGTCCTGAGCTGGAAGCATTTTCCTGTACCCCTCACCACTCAGCATTGCCCAGTAACTGGGATAAGCAGCTTTTCCACCGAGCTGGCAGAAACTTTGTCTTTGTGTTACACTCTGGGGGGTCTGTGTTGATAAAAAAAAATAAATAAAATAAAATTTGCACGTCAACTGTACTTAATACACTGACTTCACTATCATTGTTTTGATTTTTGCTTAATAAATACTGGGACAAAATACATGAAGTATTATAATAGTTACAAAGTATTATAATCAAGTTCACTTAACAGAGAATCTTGTTTACTCTAAATTGCAGTAAAATGAAGAGTAAGACCTATCTGTCACTTCCTTAAGTGGCAACTAAAAATACCTTTACAAATGTAATGGAGTTAGGGAACTCTCCTGGTTTTTAATTTACTTTCAATAATTCATTAGCATACACTTTAACCTTAATCGCCAGTCCCCACAGGATTCATATGCTGTGCCAAAACAGATTTCTCATAGGCAAAATTAATTTTCTACAAATAACTTCCCTATTTTTTTTCCTAATTCAGGAGCACCAGAAGGTAGCACAGCTTTGGTGATTTGATCTCGATACATAAGATTTCAGCACTCATTTTAGCCAGCATTCTTCTGTATTGAATTTTCTTTTTTAGACTGCTAAATATTGGGTGTGACTTACAGGAGGATATGATTCATTTTGATGGAACAGCTTCTAGGTATCTGTATTGGTGCTTATTAATTACTTTAGCAGAAGTGTTTTGTTCCTTCAGTTCCTCTTGAGGATTAAATACCACATAACATATGTTAGATTTTGGCAATCTTATGTTTACAGAAGTTTAAAAAATATTTTGAGCAGTTGTGCATGAAATTATTTAATATCCCTCATGAGAGGAAATGCTAACAATGTTAAACCCAAATACAACTGCTTTCTATGAATACTCTTTTCATATCTCATGAGAAAGAGCTGAATGGAATATGAAATTTCCACACTTTTTTGAGCTCTGGAAAATCAAGCCAAGAGTCATACCTGAAAACAAATATTAAGAGAGAAACATGTAATACTGAAAACAGTTGAGAATAACACATTGGCCTGGTTGTGATCCCTAATCAAGAAAATGTGAATTTGTTTCCTAAGTCTAAAGTTAATATTTTAGAGCATGTTGTCTTACAGGTATACAAACACATTGAGTATTTTCTGAAATTCCATTCTCTGAGACCTACATTCTTTGCTTATATATATCTCTGTAGAGGTGAAGACAGTAGCAGAAGCTCATTCTGGAATTAAACAGCAGTGGCCCCTGGAGAAGTGCTGGGACAGCCGGTCTCTGTGGCCTCTGCCCCAGTGTCCAGGGGCTGCTGCCACAGGTGGCTGGGTGCAGCCTGGACCTTGAGCAGTGTGCCCTGCACAAGTGGCCTGCTATTGCCTTCCTCTAGTTAAGGGTCTGGATAAAAGGGAACTGTCTCCTGTATCAAATTTGGGCATCGCAACCTTATTCCTCAGGTTCTCCCTTTCACTTACTCTTACTTCTGCTGCTACTTTTTCAGGGAATAAGCACTCCTCTAAATACAGAAATCTGTGTTTCTGTCTCCCCTCTACTCCCACCTGTATTCCTAGACACTTAGCTGCTCTGTCGTCCCCAGGACTGATGGTTTCCCTTCCCCACATTCCTGAATTATTTCGGAAATCAAAATATACAGGTGATTAATT
This sequence comes from Anas acuta, assembly GCF_963932015.1. Lineage (NCBI taxonomy): Eukaryota > Metazoa > Chordata > Aves > Anseriformes > Anatidae > Anas > Anas acuta. The sequence continues at coordinate 18,455,751 of NC_088991.1, forward strand.
TGCATCCTCCCTGCTTTCAGCAGTTTGCACAAGCTTAATTGCTTTGGCTTCCACGTCATGCTTTCTGCTTCAGCACTCAGGTGTGCTTACAGCATTCCTCTGCTCACCTATTTCCTTCTCCCAAAAGCCACACCAGCCATTTTTTGAGCCTACCTTTTTCTGCATTCATCTTTTTTCACAAAAATCACTTAGCAATGCAATAAGTATTTCCCAGTGTTATTTTCTGTTTTAAATATAAATGAAGAAGGACATTCCTTATTATTGCCAGCTAAGGTACTTTTACTCATGGAACCCCAGTTCCTCTTTGGAGGAAATGACCGCCTGACTGTGGGCCTATTTCCTGTGACTTTCGTTACCTTTTTCTTCATCTGTGTCATTAATCCAGCAGTGGCTGGATTAAAGCACAGACAGGGTAAATATCCATGTGCTTTACCCAGAGACTTACCTAAGACTCTCTTTTAGAGATTCAGATGGGACTTAGGGACAAAGAGCTTCATCATGGAAAGAGAAGGAGCTCAGGGGAGTGGAGTGGGAGGGGATGACTTGTAACAAATTGAACCGGGATTTGTAAAAGAGAAAGTGAAACCTTTTCACTTCCAAAGCCTCTTTTTGCCCCTGGCAATACTCGAGTGGATTTCTCTATAGCTTCTGACATTAAACACTAAGGGAAAAGAAGATCTGCTGTAGATTTTGTGTGTGATGTTTTCCAAAATTCCTTCAGATGATTGTATTTGATACTCATTGTTACAACAGAATCAAGAAAATTTGCAAGGATTTATTCAATTTGAATTGCAGGAGCAAGATCTTACAAAAATTTCCCATAGAATTTAAAGTATTAACATTTTTTCTAGAGGCATTCCATTAGTCTATTTCATCTTATGAGTCTCATATTTAAGCTTATTGTTCTGACTGTACAGCAAGGTGTAATAGAATGAAGATTAAAATAAACTTCCAGTTTTTGTCTTATTGCTGCGTGATTACTGCAAACTGTTACTATAGCCACAGACATTATGACATTATGCTTGGTACAGGAGAAGAAAATGGGTAACCGAATGTAAGTCAAATTAAAGAAGTAACATATTCAGAAGTTGCTGTAAAAGACAGAAGATACCTTACTTCCAGTTATTATTTGAGTGAAAGACAGTGGCTGAGAACACACAGGGCTGTATCAGCTCTCATGAGGCCTCTCCCAATGCAGTGAAAATGTCCCCTTTGGTGATGGCAGCTGCAGCATCAAGCTGAGCTTCGCTGTTTTCCCCAGTGGACCTGCTGTCGGAAGGGAGTGTCCCTTCTCTGTCCCCCTGGCAGCATGGCTCATTAAACTCATACAGCTTGCTGCGAAGGGAAAGTACATTTCTTCTGTTAATCTCTCAGTGAGGCTGTGTTAGTTTTCTTGAGTAAATATTGTCCTTTTTTCTCACTATAATGCACATAGAGCAGTTTCTTTGCATTGTTTTTTGTTTGTTTCTTTGTTTGTTTGTTTGCAATGATATAGCTATGAGTTTTGGATTTCCTCTATATGAGTTTGGATGAGGTTATTTTCCAGTTTAGAGAGTTTTGGCTTTTGTTCTTTGGCCTTCAGAAGGAAAATAATTTGTAGACAAACATGTGCACCTGGTGCTAAAACAATAGGTACTAATACATTTCTAAAGAGGATGGAACTGGAACCCTCATACGCTGTGTTTCCAGGAAAGCAGTCAGCCATAACTTACTCTTCGCCAACAAAATAATTGTTTTGTTTTGTTGTTTTTACCTACGATGATTGCTGAAAGATTTCTCTTTTTTTGAAGTGAGTTTAATTAGAAACATAATACTTAAATAACATTATGATTTTGAATATACTATTAAAGGCAATAACTAAAGACAGTCGTTAATGAATGCAATTGCTTTCTTCTAAATTACTGTTAATTTTATTTGGGGGAAAAAATAAAGGTTAAACACATGCCCTTGTTTATTCTGCTACAAAGATCAAAGTGTTCTGAAGTTGGATATCAAACAGATGAAGGTTGTGGAAGTAACTGAGATGTAAGTATAATTCCATGATAGGTAGCATTATGCAATTCTCAAAAAAATCTGTGGCACATTACATGAGCACATTACAGGCATGTTAACACAGTCAAGCCACCGTAGCTGCTGGACTTCCGCTATTATGCATTAAAATAAAGTTCAAGGTGAATGTCATAAAACCATGTAATTTATTTTAGATATTCTGGGTATGACACCTAATACTTCACACCAAAACTTGAATATTTATATCTTTTCTTTTTTTTTTTTTTTTCTACATGTACTTTTCTATCATATCTATCAAAGTCCAGCTGAAGTCTTACTCAAAAGTTGAATGATGCTGAACTCTGGTTGGATATTATTTAGAATGTTTGCTTATGATTTCATTTTTCCTTCTTCTTGAGCTACAGAATAATTAATTTCAAAACATAATCAGAAAAGACTGGAAGAAAATCCACAAAAAGGTATTGAAACACCATGAGAGACATATGATGTGTGGGTGGGTTTTCTTCAGAGTCCATCTGTAAAACATTTTTAAAAATGACATCCTACAAATATTTGTTAGAAGGAAGGATTGGGTCTGAGATGTTCATAGAAAATAGCTAATGGAATTGTGACAATTTAAAGCAACTGAGATATGCATCTGAGAACTATGAATTCAAATCTCAAAGTATGTAAGTTGTATGTGTGTAAGAAAGTACTAGCACCTTGAGCAGAATAAATGAATATACGGAAGTAAAGGAAGAGGTGGAATTAGTTCCTTGATCCAGTAAAGTATTTGAACTTATATTTCACTAAAGTTGGTGAAACTACTATATCAGTGTTGGGGGATGAGGGCAGGAAAATACGCCCAGATATGAAGAACATCCCAAAGTTCTAAATAAAATATTTTCTTGTACATGAATAAGCTTCAAACTCCATGTGTCCAAGCTCCATATTGTTCCATGATGTATCCTTTTCATTTTATTTTGTCACCACTTACGTTACAAAATTACTCACCAAGGTAGCAATAATCAGTACAAAAAAGATACCTCTGTGAAGACATTTCCTATATTTTCTTCATATCTGAAACAGAATAAAATGAAATGGGATATTGCTAATGTGTGATGAAAAATGTGCTATCTGTAAAGAAGTTATTTGCTGTCTCTTAGAGAATGTTTTACAGACACATAACATACATTTCAAATTTTTCTTTCTAAGCCACCATATCCTATCATGTTCCTACTGCTAAAAAAAAAAAAAAATCTGTTTGAGGGTTTTCAGAGAATATTTGAAAGTCTTCTAAAGTTGAAAATGTTTTCCCAAATTGTCACTCGTAGTAGTAGGCCTACTGCAAGTTCTTGGAAGTGAAGCGTAGCTCCACTTGCCAGAACTGTAGTCTCATGTATATGAGTGGCAGTGCTACTAGGATCTGCTGCTGAAATTACTTCTTTAGAGGAACTGATTTGTATTCTTCCTGTATGCCAAGAAGAGGCCGTTAATGCTTCAGTCCAGGCTTCAGCCACTTACTGGAATCAAAGCGGTAAAACATACACCCTATGAAACAAAACTAGATGCATCAAGGAAAAGGAGGACTAGTGGATTTTTAATGAGGCTCAAGAAGCCACAATGGAAAAGAACAGATGTATGAACATCAGGGAGGGCTGAACTAGGAACGAATAAGGTGTGAGAGACCCGAGCCAGAGGTGTAAAGAAAAGGGTGAGGTGTATGGAATATGAATTCCAGGATTTGTACTAGTTGGGAACAAAAAATAAGAAAAGACAAATCTGAATAAAAACTTGAAAGGGACTCGCTAGTAAGAGACGAGAGCTTCTGAAGGGCAGAAGTCAGACTTGAAATGCATTTTGGTGCAATTGAGGGCTAATCAGGATGGCCAGTGAGGGGAAACAAATTTCAGGATGAGAAAATTGATTGAGCAAGTGTGGGTGGGGATTAATTTTGTTTAACTGGGTAAACCAAATAAATTCATGAGGAATTGATAGTGGGTTGAATTGATGCTGATGATGTCTGCACTAAGTAGTGCTGAGTTACAGAGGGATATATTTGAATATGTATGTCAGCATGAGGAAAATTGACTTTGTGGAGGACAAAGTTACTGAGAATTGATTTTTATTGTGGATGGAAATTGATTGAGAGAGAGAAAATAAGTTTGATTTGAGTGTAAGGGAAGTTTCAATGATGGTAAAGAGCTGATGAAAGGAAAAAATAGACTTGAATTTGGTCATGACATAATTTTGAGCATAGTGTACAGTAGTTAACAAGTTTCTTGCATGATGGCACTAATAAACTTCCAATCAGAAGTAAATATCCATATTTGAAACAACAGCACTAGTTTCTGGAAAGCAGTGTTTACCAAAAATTAAGTGGACAGAGATCCAATGTAGGCTTCTGTAGTCTCAATTCATACATATACGTATTCTTGACATGGTATTGAGCTATGCAGTCTGGTTTTTAAGACAAATGCACTGAGTCTCTACTGTTCATTCCAGATTTTCAGCTAATACTTGAGGAATTTGTCCACATTAATTATTTCATTTGTCAAACAAGTCTGTTTTGCACATAGTAAGACTGCTTGTAATCTTTACTTTCATAGTAAATAATTATTCTACGGAAGTCTAGTTGGGTGATCTAATTTACTCATTAAGTCTGAAAAATCCTGCTTTTATTTTATTTTATTTTATTTTATTTTATTTTATTTTATTTTATTTTATTTTATTTTATTTTATTTTATTTTATTTTATTTTATTTTATTTTATTTTTTAAGTAAATTCTCTTTCTAATCAGAGTGCATCTTCATATTTCCTGCCAGTGTATCTCTAGTTTTGCTTCTCATTTTTGTCTCAGGTTCCTCTGTGGTTCTGGAGTCTTTATACTTGGAATTAGCTTTATCTTCACAGCTCATGGGAAACATTTCTTCTGTTTCCTCTTTACTGCTGTCATTTTTGTGCTATCAACTCCTTTGTTCCATCAGCTAAAATTTTTAACTAAATTTAAAATTAAAAAAAAAAAAATTTAGTCTTGTAATTAAAGATAAGTTCAGAAGGTTTGGTGAGTTTAGAAGAGGTTGAGTCTGGAGTTGCACTTAAACAGTTCTCACGTAGTAGTACTGTTGTCTTATATTTTGATCAGAAATGTTAAAATCTTATGAAAGCACCTTCATTGTAAAGCACCTTCATTGAAATTTTTGTAACTAAAAATAATGTTATTCTCAGTCAAAATTCAAGAAATTTCAGTAGTTCATAGTCAGCCTCTAGATACAGGTTTGTACTACCCTTTACTAATCTAAATCTTTCCAAAAATCTGAGTAGCATCACAGTTACAGTTCTCATTTCTGGAGTATATTGGTACTATTTGATTAGTTAAGAACAGTATAGATATTTTTTTTATTGTATTAAATATATATATAGCATACACTGCAGTTCTTCAGTGAAAATCTTTTTAAAAAACATCAGTATGATGTTTTTGGCCTATTTAGTTATATTTATGTTGCATTTATAATTGCAGCTGTACCTCTTCTGGATTACTTGAGGTGAGAACATTTCATAGCCTGTGTACTTACTATTTGTTATTACCACTGTACTGATTGTACAGTTTCATAAAAAGAGATACAGATTTTCTGTTTAAATCAACGTTAGGTAATGGCAAGTAATCGTAAATTGTTAATACTACAGTATATAATATATATACACAAGAGCACCTTTGATTTCATGTTTTATGCTGGGCTTTTTATTTTCAATATTTTTCTCTAAATCATTTTTGGGGGTCCTTAATCAATCGCAAAACTTTACTATTAGTTTGTTGTTACTTACTACCCATAGGTATGCACTGAGCTAAATATCTGTTAATGACATTTTTGAAAAGTTAGCTAACAGTAGAGTACCCTTCCACATTTGTGTGTGGAAAATATACACATAGATTTGGCTTTGGACTTACAAATAGTTCAATCAAACTCTTCATGTGTTTTAACAACTGAGTGTATGCAAAAGCATGGGCAGGATCAGCATCCCATTTTTTCTACTGAGTAGTAACGCAGGAAGATTTTGTACCCAGAAATTGTGGAAAGTTAGTATTCTGAAGAGTTTATGAAAAAATAAAAAATAATAATTCTGCTTTGGAACAAAAGTTCTTTATCTCAAATCTTTCACAGAAAGCAAAGCCCAATGCAATCACATGCACATCATTTCAAAGCCAAAATCTGGCTGGAACCACACGTATTAAAAACCAGATAGACAAAATAGTTTTAAAAATTTAGTGATGAGTCATCTCAATGAATTACACTGCTTCTTTGAAGTTGGCTCATAAATACTATCATTGTCAGAAATTTTGCCATCTGTCTTCTCAGTTTCTTTCACTAGTCCAGCTACTATTATTTTTGTCTGTAGGAATTACCTTGATTGGATTTTAGAGAATTGGTTTACAATAAAATATGTTTTAAAATATAATGGCAAACAATGCAGGAAAATTTTAAATACTTGTCTATGTATGTAGTATATCAAACAAAAGCAGCTCACAATTTTAGTCAGAACTTAATCAGTTTGTCATAGCATCACACATCTCTTAGTTCAACGCATAATAAGGATCCAAAGTAATGCATGCCAGTTAGAAGTTCAGCAAACTTAAGAGGCATGTCCTAATAGGCTGTTTTTGAATAAAAAGAGATGAACAAGTATTATATTCATGCAAAAAGAAGTCATTCTTTTCATATAGGTTTTCTTTCATTAGGTTGTTTATGGGATGTAATAAGGTATATATATAGGATGTAATAAATCACAAAAATAATAAGTATGAGATTTTTTTTCCCAGATTTTAGAGGTCTGTGTACTACTTGGTATTTTATAAATTGTAGGTACTTAATTGTCTGTGTGAGAAATAACTTCTATTTATTGCCATTTTACATGTAAACTAAATTAGGAGCTGCAGCCAAAAATATCACTCCAGGATTTATACAGTTGAGTCTAAATCCATGCTGAAGTATTTTAACCTATGCACATATCCATATAAAAGGGGGTTTATCTCTTGCTTGACGATTCTTAATAACACAATAGACCACTCCTGTATCCCCTTTCCATCCATTAGTCAATATATCCACAGCAACCAGCAATAACCCAGCAGCAAAAAGCATACTTAAGTTCTATAAAATCTCCCACCTGAATTGCTGTAGCCAGGAAAAACAAATGGGCCCTAATCTGTGTGGCTATGTTTTTAAAACTGCTGAGCACCTGCAGCTTCATCAAAAGACATTGGAAGTCAGCACTCAACAATTTAGCCCACCATACTAAAATTATTAACTGTGTGAATTGATAAAGACTGTAGTAATCTGTGTCAGAACCAGAATTTTACCAGGAATTCATCCTTACTTTGGGGTGTTTTTCATGCCATTGTAACTGGTTATTTTTGTGGCAGCTTGTCCCATGCCTTGCTCAGTTGGGTAGCTGGCCCTGGTAGGATCCAGCTGGCTTGTGCTGTTGAGGGTACATTGGCTCTAGAGCCAGGGGCAGTCATCTGAGCAGCTGTGAGCTGCTTTGGGATCTTCCCCAGAAGCAAGAGAGATCAATGGTTGTTTTTTCCAGACATGGTTTTGAGTGAAGTGTGCTCCACTTATGCCAAAGCCCATGCTTATGTTCTTTTCCTGAGACCAATTCACATTTTAAAGGCTGTCAGCCCAAGGAGTGAAGACTGAAAAAAAGCTGAGCTGATATTTTACAAGGCAGGTGAATCTGTACCCTTTTATACCTTTGTAGAGGGTAACTGTGACCTTGCATTTTTCTATCTGCTTCTTGGAGGACATTAATCCCTACTAAAAAAATAATTCAATGAAAAACGTGGCTAACAGAGCCCAGTTCTTACATCGTTGTCCCTGTGCTGTCTTTTTTTTACTAAAACCCCTGCACCATTCATGTTTCTCTCCATCAGTCCTCCCAAGTCCAGAGTACCCCGATTTTTAACCATTGTCCTTAAACAGCAGATCAAGGCTTAGTGGAGCTGTCCTTGTTACTGAGCTTACACGCCCTGATTGCCTGGTTGGCTTTAGTTGAAGATCTTCCTGAAGAAATTCTTGAAGGAATGTGGCTTTCCTTCTATTTCCATTTCATGACAGTTCTGGAGGAATAATTCTCTCTGAAGAAATTCATATTTAATTAAAATTGGCCAGTGGCTTCAACGTTCAGGGTATGAAGGAGAGAAAGGGACCTGCAGATGGGATTACCATGTGGAGTTTGTTAAACCAGGCTAAAGCCCAGGGCAGGCCATACGTTAGTACTGGTGTAGAAAGAAAAACTAAAGAGAGGTCTGGTGAGCTTCAGATAGGAAGAAGTGCAGTGATGTGACATTTCATCACAGTAGCCTCCGACTTTAGAGGTGCGTATATGACGTGGTTTTGGGTACAGAATTTTTAGTGTCCCATATTTAATAAGAGTTAAATTCACTTTATAAGATATATTCTGTTGAAATAAATCCTGATGTTATAATACAGTACTTACAGAAATGCAGAAAAGGTTATTAGAACTCTACCTTTCTATTGTTGCTTAATATTGTATAAGATGTTTGTTTCAGAGTCATGGAACTAGGCTTCCCCTGGAAATAACAGTCTTTAATGAGATCCTTTATTAATTGCTCACTGTTATGCAGAAAAGCAAGTATGTTATATAAGGAGAATATGTGTTAAGTTGGGGGGTTACTTTTTTGTACAGAATTAAATTGAGCAGTATGAGCATTTGAACAATCTTCCTACTGCTATATGACTCCTTAATAATACTTTTTAAAAGGTTTGAGTTGTTACTTTGATGCTGGGTCTAGAAACATGGCTGTCTACCTCCCTCTCTGCCTCTCTGTTTCTCTCTCTGTAAACATATCCCTAGTTTCCCAGCAGGTTCAAACACAGATGGCTGCCTTATTGCGACAGAAGCAAAAATGCTACATTAATGTTTAAAGAGATTAAAAATCCTCTTGGCAGCAGTGGCATATGTTACCAGTTAATTGTAGCACTGGAAGCTTCCCTGCTGTTTTAAAACATGGACTCATTTTACTTGCTTTGTGCAGAGCAGTATGAAATGTCAAATTTGTTGGTATAAGTTTTGAATCCAGTCTGACAAAAATGAGTCATAAAGACAATGTTGTTGTCCTATCTAACATAGTTTTTGAATCCAAATAATGTTCTACTTCTATGCCAGCTCTGGCAGAAAGCTGGCTCCCTGCTCTAACCCAGTGATCATGTGCATACTTTATACTTTCAACAGAGGGTGCTTGCATTTGGAAGACAATTTTTAGCTTTTCACCTGCATTATTTCAGATTATTGTCATGTTGACCAAAGCAGGCTGCTTGTTTAAATTACTCCTAAGATGCAAGACTAGCTTTTTCTGGCACAACCTCCAGCTGGAAGCAGAACAGTCCAACCCACCCTGTGATAGCCTGCTAGCAATGAACGTTTTGGTTGTGTTGAGGACAGTTTTTTAACTGCCGTGATCAGGTGATTAGCACACTGCTGAGTAACATCATTCCTTCCAGATCCCTAGTCACAGATTAGCAATTCTCCGCAGTGTATTGCTGACTGTGTGCAGCTACTATAGGCTACTTTCTGACTGGGAAAAGAAATAGAAAAAAAATTTTTGAAAAGCTGAAGACTTCTGTCATTCCTTACTTTAAATTATGTTGCCATTTTTGGAGTTTCTCCAGTTCTCCTTAAATCAGATAGCAGCTGTCAGAACAGACATACATTAGGATAAAACAAAGGATTCAGTCTTCTTAACTAGCCTTAAACATCAAACGCCATTAGCAGGACTTTTTTGCTTCAGAAAGTCCAATGACAGAATTTCAAGTTTCTGCACTGGTGTCTCACCCTTGTGGACAGTTTGACTTAGGGCTGTGGAGGCTTTCTCAAGCTTAAGTTTTCTGGAAAGTAATTGTGGCTTAAATATATTCTCATGTTGGAAAGGTAAACAAAATTTAGCATCACATATTGCCTGTGATCCTTTTTAGTATTTGTTCTTTGCCATATGTGCACATTAGGTTTTACAGACAAGTAGATGTGATCTCTGCCCCTGAGGGGCCTACAGTCTAGATTAAATATCACATGGAGATGAGACGTTGTTGGTATTCTCAGCAGGGTAGGCCAAGGGTATGGTAGGCATGAGCTATCCTTGCTTGTCTAAAACCAGACCTTTCAGATCAAGGCTGGAACACATCAATAAGAAAGAAAGCACAAATGCTCCCAATTTCTTCAGAGGGCTTCAGACTGTGCAGTTCCCATCTGATATCTATTTCTAGCATAGATATCCACATTTTGAAAAATCTGTGCAAGCCCTGCTGGTTTTCTGTGCTATAACTAAGGTATGCATTGCCTGTTTGAGCAGTCACGGGATTTCCAGAATACAGCTTTGGTCTTGTTTGCATCAGTATTACTTGTAATAAAAAATAACAGTAATCTGAAAATTAAATGTTCTTATATTTTGGAAAAAAAAAATCAATTTTGAATGAGGTCCTGCAAAATATTTTATTAAATTTTGCAGGAAGTTTAATCAAATCAATAGTTGTCAAGAAAGTGCTTTACAAGACCCTGATTTGTACTGTTTGTTTGTTTGTTTTTTAAGATAAAAGTTCCAGTAAGCTTTAATAATATAACATAAGCATATTAAAAACAGAAGTTTGGTGAAAGCTTTCAAGACTGAAAAATATAACTGATCATTTAGACATACAAATGTCACTCATATACAAAAGAAACTCATATACTGTAAGAAACAGAAGCAGCTTGCTATTCCTTTCAGCTTCTGCTTGGAAACCTTACAGGTGGCAGTCCAGTAAGTGCCTTACAGTAAAGAGTAGTGAAGACTTTTCTACAATAAAACATAAAAATGCATTTTATTGTTTGTCTGTTTTGGAAGCAATAACCTTAAACTCAGATTGATACTGTGATTCATGACACCAAAGAATCTACTAATGAACCATGGGGTGTCCCTTTTTATCCACTGCAGTTTTAGTGGAGCACAGGCCAAAAATTTCGCTTAGGTAGACTAGTGTCCCGACATATCTAAATTAAATTAAAAGGTGGAGAGACAACACATTAAAGTTGAGACAGGAGTCCCCTTTGGCTGTATATTTCTCCCTTGTTCTTTGCCCATCTTTTGTGGAAATATCCTTAATCCATCATTTTTGTGGAATCTGATCAGTCTTGTTACTCTAACTTCAAGTTTTTATCTCATTGTGTTTCCTATCCTGACTGAATTAAACCATAAATTCAGAATATAGGCAGAGAAATATACAGCTTAAGTCTACTTAAAAGAGCAGCTTGTTAGCTAACACAACAGAGATTTAAGCTCCTCACATACCACACTGTGGATTCACGTTCTGTGTGGGTTATTCTTATAGAACCCACACAAGTCAACAGGTTAATGTTGTTACTAGAAGAAACTGTCATTCCTGAGCCTAAAAGGTTCTTTACTGAGACAATTTACTTACATTATATTTGTATGCTAATTAATTTGAACATTTCAGGCCAGACTACCAGAATTGAGTGGGAAACTGTACTTAATTCTGAGCTGGGGATTTCTTTGCTCACAAACCTTTCAGCTAGTGTTTGTCACCACTATGTGTCTTGCTAGCAGAAAAACCCAATTCAGTGATAACACATGCTTGTTCCACCAAAACAGAATGTTTGCTCTAGATTGCAAAACAAATATTATGTCTTTGAATTACTTACAGTAAAGTGGAGGAACAAGAAACAATAGTATTGACGAATTACCAGGCATGAATAACCTAATGAAATTGTCCCATATGACAATAGTATTATGAAACACTGTATTATACCTGATCAAGTGTCTGCAGCCAAAAGTGTTTCAAGTGTTTTTGGAGAAATTTGTTTAGATAACAAGGTACAAATTTTCTTGGCACAAGCTGTAAACTATTTCAATGCTAAGTGCATTTCAAGACAGCTACTTTAAATATCTTCTGAGGTATCAGTTTTGGGAAATGGTGTCAGGAACTCCAGAATTTCTAAAATTTTGCAAAATAGCTTATAAAATAGTAATTCAAGCAGAAATACAAACTTCCTTTTTCCAGTCGTTTAAAGTCAGAAACATATGATCCAAATAGTGTTTCAAGAAGGATAAAGCTCTCACATCATTTGCTCCCACGGAATATTTCTTCAAAAATAAATGTTTAAGTCTTGTCTGTTTCAGCTTAATTGTGTTGTATCTGTTTTGCTGTAGTTGCAAATTTGAATCCCATTGCACCACTGAGATTATATTTTGGTGTTGTGTCTCAAGTCTTTTGTCTGCATGGTCACTACATTTTTTACAGATGTCAACTTAATTCCATCACTAATTTATAAAACATGAGATTCACAAAATTTTCATAGTTCATAAAAATAAATACACTTAAATCTAAACAACATCACTTTATTAAGAAAGTTGTAGTTTCATATTTTTAATTTTTTCGTATAACAGGCATGCATATAACTAGGCATGTAATATATTGAAAGCATTAACACATACCGTAATGTACTGTAGATATCCCAAGTTTTACACTCTGTCTCTAATTTGAGAAATTCTAGAGCTTTTTGAGCATGTGTATGTTGTCATTTTAAGGTACCTCACTTTCTATTCAGTAGGATCCTTACTGAAGTTTTCTTGCTGATGTATTAATCAGCTGCTTTTTCTACTTAATCGTTCTTTTATTTTTTTTTGGCATCCTGATGCAACCAAGTCAAATTCACCTCGGGAAGTTACTTTTTTCAAAAGAGTCCAGCAAAGGAGACACATGATTGGATGAGATTGTATGTACAGAGAATGCTACAGAATTTCTGTGGAAGCTTTCCTCTTTTAGGTTTTTATACTGGTATTTGTGCCCTCAGGAAACTCCAGGTTTAGGCTCTGGAGCTCTTTTGCTCCTTGGGATAGGGATTGGCACACTAGAACACAGAGAGGCAATCAATATTTAATGGCAGAATGAATGCTCTGTGTAACAGAATAACAAAAGCAATATTAACATCATTTATTTATTGCTAAGGATAGTGCTGCATGTGTTCTTTCTCCACAGGTAGATTGAAGAGGCCGATTGTCTTCTGATGTTGAAGGTACTTGAGATTTATCAGAATTTGAGCTAACCTACATTAAAAGCCACTTTTGTTCCACTTCTTACTGATATTCTTTGTTAAAATGCTGAACACGCACAAAACTTTACATAGACAATTGGAAAACATTTTGTAATTTTATGTGGTGCAGCGATAGACATCACTCACACTGTTTAAATTACTATTACTGGTGTCCTATTATTTGTTTACTGTTTTATAGCAGCAACAAAATGAATGCAGATGTAGCAGCAGTACTAATTCCGTGGGATTCACAGCTATCCTAATTAAATTATTTTCTTATCTTTTTTTTCTTTTTTTTTTTTTTCCAAGGGAAGTTTGCACTTGAAGTGAGTGTTTTTATCCTTTTTTCTCCTATTTGTGAAGTTGTGATCGTAGCATAAAACATTTTAAAAAAAGTCTTGATTTCCTTTTGAAGCTATAGCGAATCTGTTAAAGATATAAACAAGAATATTTAAATAGTTATTTTGCATTATTCATGTAACTGGAAAAAGATTCACTCTGGGTAGACAATTACTGTGTATTAACATCTTGCCTTAGGGCAGCTGAAATGGTTTTTAATGAGGTGTTACCAATCTTGAATATCTTTCATTTGCCACTTGACCCAACAATTTATTTTTTATTGGGTCATCCTGATTTGAAATACTTAGATTTATTGTAGAGATCCCGTTAATCATTTGCTGTATTCAAACAGAATTTTATTGGCATAAAAGGTATTTATTAAATTAATCCATATTATTCTAAATGACGATAACTAAATAGTACCCATAGAGTGAAATTCATCAGAATTTCCTGAGTGTTCAGATACAGAGCTTAAGAATCACCCTGCTAAATTAGTATTCAGGTCATGAAAACAACTAATGAGGCTTCAGACCTATAAAAGTCCACTCAAACAAACATCTGCCAGTGTTTTAGAGGATATTCTGGCCATGGCATCAGCTATGACCTGAAGGGCAGAGCAATATGAACTTAACTAAGGCAGTATTTCAGATAATTTTAGATCTAGAGACCACAGCAATAAAGAAAATAGAAGAAAAAATGTCCCTTCTTCTGGTTACCCACAGAAAACCACTGCTCAGTCACATAGCATCAGGCTGAGTAGGAACAAGATTTCCAAAGTTGCTTGTTTGGAAGGATATAGCTTGGGTACTTGAACTATATTTTGATTCATATGATTGAGTATAGTGCACCTGGTTCTACTTGGCAGACAAAATGATGTTTCTGAAAGCCTATGGCAGAAAGATGTCTGTTGATGTCCACTGAGTGGATTTTCTACACTAATTGCTTGTACAAGAAGTTACTATGTGGTAAAAGCATTTGTCATGGTACTCCTGGGCAGCAATCCTGTAGCATGGCTTGTGCTGTGAATTCACACCTTACTTTATTTCACATCAACTTCATAGAAACAAACTGCAAGAGTTAATATGGTATTTTGAATTTGGAGCAGCAGACAAAATGGCTTTCATCAGGCTTATGTCAGAACATCCTTCAGACAGCTGGCTATCACATGCATTGTTGGCTCTTACACCTTCTCTTACCTCTGCTCTTAGCTCTATAGCACAGAGCAATGCTCACAGAAAGACTAGTTTGGTTACTGGAATATATAGCCACACCGATACAGTGCTTTTCTCAAGCTAATCTTATTTTAGACAAGGTTCAGGCATCTTTACATCCTTCTTTGCTGCTACACTGATGTTCTCATGGTGCTGCAGTGGCACTGGCCTGGATGCTAATAGCAAGGCCATCAGCAGCTATAAATGACTGACAGCTCAGGAGTCCAGCAGTAAAATCCCTCAGTCCTTCACAAGACCACAGTATAGCTGACTTTGGCCTAGAGTCAGTGGCCTGGAAAGGGAGAAGAGACATAATACAATTAATTTATAAATAAATCACAGTGATCGAGAATAAGAGGTCGACCACCTCTTCGTTTCTTGTGGGAACATATGGTACACAAATATAATTCATCTTAGTGAGTGGGAGCGGTACAGGGTAAGAGGGATTCTTTCTGGCATATATACCAGTACAATGCCAGTTACTCTGCTGGAGTCTCTTTCTGCCTGTATATGTAATCTATGTTGAATTAATTTGTAGTTGGCTGAATTTCAAACACATCAGGTTTGTTTTCACGTATGTTGATGGGATTTTCTTTTGGACCAGTTTGTTATGTTAATTAGACCTCCATTTATGATAAACTGTAATGAGCCTTAGCAACACTGTGTGTGCAAGCCTGGTGGGAAATTGGCTGGATTTGAACAATTTCAACTTTTGTTGCTGCCTGGTTCTGATACATAGATTTTCCTCTTTCCCAAGTCATGGATATTCTAAATAGCAATTAGCTCTTTTCTAATTCTTCAAATGATGCTGTTGTTGTTGTTGAAGAATATAAAACCCAATATATTACCTTGTATTTTAAAGGAATACTTGAGGTGGTGTGGTTGTTTTTTCTTTAACACTCACTGATGAGTGGTTGAAGGTGAACCATTTTAGTTAGTTTACTTGATTATTCAGGTTGGGTGACTGAAACCCAGTGAAAGCAGTGGCCAATGGACTTTGGTTCAGAGCCGTCTGACAGAACGGCTGACAATAAGCTACAGTTGGGGAATATCTGTAGCTTTATATAGACATAGAAAAGAACAGAGGTGAATTCTTGTGAATTCTAAACAGCTAATGATAATTCCTCCTAAAATATCACTGTGGAGAAATACAGAGAGCCTCCTCTTCATCTTATCCACCACCAAGTGATCTTGGCTAGTCAGTGAGAGCAGACAAGCTGTTGTTTCTTCACAACAAGGTGAAACTACTATTAAAAGATTTTTTAAATGTTATTCTTTTGCTGGTGCTGCACATGCCCCAAGCACTTCAGCACTCCTGAGATATAAAGATAGGCCTGATCCAAAAAGCTGAGAAAGACATAAATATTTAAATTCTTCCTGTCACAAGTAGAAGTGACCTTTATGGAGCAGATAGGCTTCCTGCACCTCTCTGCAAGTAGAAGCAAAGGTGCTAGTACCATGCTTGCTCGGGCTACCAGCATGTCCACCTGTTACTTTGCTGGCAGGCAAAGTCTTGCCCTGCTTGTGCCCCAAGCTATGCAGAGCCACATGAGCATGGTCAGTGCATGCTGAACCTCAGTGGTAACGCTGGGCCCAAGCTAATGTACCAGGGCTTTTGAAAGATTGTATTAAGTCAGTTCTGTATCGCATTAAAAATATTCAGATGGTTGTTAGTCATCTAGCTGAAGAGGGGCAGAGCAAGCCTGTTTCTGTCTGTGAAATACCTTCTGCTTACCCTCTGTGTTAATACAACAACTTCAGCTGAGTTTGGCACTTGAAAGCTTTTTGCTTCAGGAGCCTGAGGCAGTAGCTGTAATTGCCAGCTCATAAGTAGCTTCCTCAAAACAAAACCTTATTTATTCTTTCTTCCACACAGCATGAGTGTTAATGATTCAGAAGTTAAGAGCAATTGCCCATTTGTTCTGCTTAGGCCTACCTTCATTTTTTCCTTATAATATTACAAATTTAAGCTTATAAATGTTTTTCAACAGCTTCTATTTCTTAAATATATCTATATAAATATATATATATATATATTTCTTTGTAGCAAAAAATGAGTGCACTGCAGAGACACCTATACAAACAGTCCTAACCTGGTGTGTCCATGAAGTGAAGGACAACAGTTTGTCTTTCCTCTTCCTTTTGTTTGCAGTTTACAAACATATATATATCAGTAGAATAATTTTACAGGCGTATTTAATATATAATTAATAAATATCCTTACCGCCACAATAATAAAAGCTAGACATACATCATTGTCCACTTTGCAGTTTTGTCCCTGAAAGCCATATATGACTAGTATTGGCTTTCTGTGATCTTCTCATATTACCTATCAAAATAACTTAAAATATTTAGTATTTTCCTGCTACATTTTGTGGGAAAAAAAAATAAAAAATCTAGAAGACATGGCTTAGACCCTTCTCTCAAAAGAAGTTTGCAATAAATATTCATTGTAACCTGAGGCACTGTCATTAATATTCGACCTTGGGCATTTCAGCTCTGCATACTTCCAGAGCATTTCTATAAAATAAGAATGGACTTCCATTTTCAAGAAATTCATGTATTACAACGAAACACGTATTTGTGTGTATAATTATCAAAAGGATATTTACGAACTTAATTTTCAAAATAATTTGTTTATTCGGTCATTATGGTCAAAATGTGTCGTGTTGTAATATGCCTAATACTCTTCCTCCTCACTTAAAGTGAAATAGTCTGTGTAGTAACATACAGGCTTATAGAAGCCTGTGGTATTAACCAATAGAAGGCAAAGGTATTAACAAACCATTAAGCATCCCCATCTCTAAACTGCAGCTGGTTGCTCAACACCAGCTGTGATTGTTGTGAGGGTTTGGGTACCTTCAGTGCTCTGGCCAAGCAAAGCTTCATCAACTGCTGGTGGAAACCAGGCTGTAAATCGTTTTTCTACCCTAAATACATAGTTTATTTCAGACCACACCTGTTCAAGGATCACTCACATGGAGGAAACCCAAGGATATGGATCTAAGGCAAAGCCAGGACAGTGCCAGCACTCGCCTGTTCACCAACTACCACCTTCTTCTGGGATTCTCCCAAAGAAGGGAGAGAACCCCCGTTGGCTGAGGAGGTAAGTGGAACCTGCAGTGTTACCTGTGTCAGCTAAACCTTCACAACGTTCTGGCAGATGGGAATGAGCTGTGGCCTATCTAATGGTCTGCTTGCTTTATTTTTCCAAAGATAAATGAATCTAAGTTTGAAAAGCAGTCCATTAAAAGTACTTTAAATTGGACCCTGATAGCTAGTTTTCTTACTGCCCATTCTAATTTTAGAACCCCTGAAAAGGACCCCTTCAAAACCCTTCATATATATATATAATTGCAAGTTACATTGCAGATAGGTTTATACATACATTGTTCATTAACTGCAGAATCTGGTCTATAAAAAGATGACATAAATATATATAGTGAGTACTACTTAAATAAATCTCTTTAAAACAAAGAGTAGGTTGCAAACTACTGAAGTCTGATTTAAACTAGTTTGCTTTAACCTATTTTGGCTGTCTTGCAAACAGATTTTAATTTCCTAATCACGTATTATCTGGTGTGCCTTTTTTTTTTTCTTTCCTTGACACTGGATGAGCACAAAGGAGCAGAGTTAAAGTCTGGAAAACTTTTATATATATCGTGTCTTACATTTCCAGTGCTTCTGTTTTCAACCTAAATATTATTTTAACTTGTGGTGTTATTATATATTGGCTCACATAGGGGAACTGCAGAACTCTGCCTGCTGAGCATCATTAAGCACTTTGGTGCTCGGTGGGAGTTTGT
This sequence comes from Anas acuta, assembly GCF_963932015.1. Lineage (NCBI taxonomy): Eukaryota > Metazoa > Chordata > Aves > Anseriformes > Anatidae > Anas > Anas acuta. The sequence continues at coordinate 18,474,196 of NC_088991.1, forward strand.
TCATTAGGAGGTGTGTGTTATGAATTTTACTCTGTGTGCATCTTTGTCTGTGAGAGAAAGGGAGGGAAAATAAAGCAATGAGAAGAAAACAGAAGACAAATCATTTACACATACAAAATACCTAAATATCAATACTCCTATTTAACAGAAGCAGACAAGTGTTGCACAGAAGAAAATGAGCATCAACATGAGCACTAGGAAGAAGTCTCCTGAAACCTGTTGCTACTTCTGTTTGGAAACTTGCATTATTTCCTCAGATTTAATCTGTTTAGCAAAGGTCCACTTGTCTTTTGGTTTATCATTTCATTTCACTGGAGGTATTTGGCTAATCATTTAATATTCAGACATGTAAAGGTAACATTGTACAGTAGAATTTGTGTTAGTAAGTTATCTTTTTTTTGTCCATTTTAAACATCTGAATTACTGACATTCCTGTGCAGTAAAAGTTTCAATTACTGTGCTAATAAGAATTCTTTTGACTTTTAATTTCTTTTATAAGAAGATATTAAAATTGAAAATTTTCAGTTTCATTTTGAGACTACTATAATACAATCGTAGAGGCAAAATAGTAAAATTTAAAATCATGTATAACTTTTTCAGATTTTATAATCTATAATCAAGATTTTTACAGTTGAGAATAACCTATGGAAGATTAATCCCTCATTTCATTTTACATGCCATTTATTAGGTATCAGAGACTATGGAGCTAAAGGATAGGATGCTGAGGTTCCTGGAAAAGGGTGTATTTTTAAAGATATGCAAAATGAATCGGATTTCTTTCTGAAGTATTAAAAATAATAATAAATCACTGGCTCAATTTTTATTCAAGCTAGCTTTATTCTATTGTTTTGTAATTCTGTTGGGTTCCCTGCTTATTTACATCTGTATGGATGAGAAGAAAATCAGGCTCAGTGCTTTGCAAATGTTTTTTCAATACAGATGCAGTATACCAATGCAGTATACCTTCTCAGCATGTGATATCCATAAGACTTTCAAACATACTTATTTTAACTTACTATGGTATGCATATGTAAGATAGCATTTTTCCCTTGTTATGTGTAGTAAAAACAAAACAGAACTATTATTGAAGGAGATAAATATGGAAAATAGATGCTATCTGTTCCTTTAAATTCTCTCTCTAAATATTTTTTTTTCCTGTATGAAAGTAGCAAGAGCTTAAGCAACTCCTGCTGTCTTGTTGTTCGACATCCACTACTGCCCATCTGCCTATTGATTGGTAGGAAACTCCAAATGGGAATTTCATCTCATTAATCATGTCACATCACAGGGATTAGGACAAAAAAAAATCCTTTATGCTTCACAGCAGCCATCAAATGCCCAGTAAGACAAGTGAACGAATATGATATGGATAGAATATCTTCCCACTAATTAAAGGTCATCTGCTAAAAACTGTGAGTCAGACTTGGTCAGAGTGTCTAAGTCTGCACATATTCTTTGCACAGAAACTGTGCAAAATGAAAGGAGCAGTGAAAGTGTATTTATAATTCAAATGTTAGCATAGCCTGAGAATAAAACACATCCATTACGGAACACTATAGTGACAGTACTTGCAATAGTAGTTCTCCCTGAATAGTTACTTGCAAAACCCAGTTCCATTGATTCTCTTATTCCCTCTCACATCATCATTAATATCCATCCACATGGCATTTCCCCACTGGTATGCTCTGTAATCCTCTTACACCACCATCAAATTGTTACTGTTCTACTCATAACCCACATAATCTGCATTATAAGATACTAGGATTTTTCTAAGCCTGTTTGGTACTGTAATGAGCAAGAAAAAGCAATTAAAATTGCTAAGATGTGACTGAGCAGGTGAGGTGAGGTTTCCTTACAGTTAGGGCACCGTGGCAGATGAGAGGGACACACACAGCCTTGGAAGAAAGCCAACTTATTAATGGAATTTGACCATGCAAAACTTGTTGAAATCCCTCTAGAACATCAAATGCCACATTATAATATCTTTACTGAGGTCCCTGCCATTCCCAGGAAATCTTTAATTCCCTTTTTAGAGTATGATTTTTCAGTAATACTTCCCAAAGCAAGATTTGTGGGATGCGTTTTGCTTTGCATTTATGTTTTCCTTTGTCCCTATACTGAAAGCTCTCATGAGTTAAAAACAAGTAGGTGGCTTTCCTTTTTGGTTGGAAAGAAACCTTCAGGGAATTAAGGTTTATTTTGACAGAACTAAACTAATTATTTGTTGCTTTTAAGCTGATAAACAATTATAAAGTCATAGAGATTTTGTCCCTGAAATCACTGCTTACAACATCATATTTAAAATCTTAGAGGTCATTTTAGTTATACTAAAGACTTGAAATGGAGGTTAGATGATAATACAGATAAAGTTTTAATTAAGAGACTTGGAAATGTGGTGATATAGTAACATAAGTTATCACGGAGTATAATGCTGTATACTGCCAGTATATGAACTGACAAGATACGGAAATTCTTACGATTTATTATTTGCATTTTGAATGCATTTATGAGCCTGCTTTTTTTTTTTTCCGTCATTTTGTAAGATTCCAGCAAATGATTGTATCTCTGAGCATGTTATCCTGAAGAGAGAAATTGCTTATCAGTGTTTACAATTATTAATTTTACAGAGTTCATGACGTTAGCAGAAAGATCAGAATTTTTCCATTGACCTTCATGCTCAGAGGAAGTTCATGCTGAAGTCTATATTACACCAGAAATACAAGCATCCATATATTTGAGATTTCCAAATTTCTAGGTAAAAGACAGCAACGACAGCAGACAAATGTTTGAATCTTAGCAGTATTCCTCTGAGTAGACTTAATTTTTTTTTTTTTTCCAGGCTTGTACAAGTTAATAGTAAAAAAAATCACTATTCATACATTTTCAGAGACTTTCAGGGACCGTCAGTAAAGCTTTTAATATTTGCAACATATTGTGTTTCGCTAGACTTGTTCTAGCAAATATGTGTCCCAATGTAAGTGATTTTTTTTAGAAAGGTTAAATTTGAGGTAGATAAATTTTGTGTAAAATTTCAATTTTAATAGTAGGTATTTTTTTACCCTTGGTAAGGAGATGCATGATGCATCTAACCATAATGAGTAACACTAGTAATTCTCCCTGTATCGTACAGTGTGCTTTAAAACAAGAGACAGAATGATTGAGTTTTATATATACTGAGGATGAATAAGGATATGCAAAGACAAAAAAGCTTTTTTTCTTTTTTGAGGGCATGTCTCTATATATGTATACAGCATCATGTTCAATGTCCAAACTTGTTCAGAACAAGCTGATATGTCAATTCACCATAGCAAATATATTAAGATATTATAAGATATTATCTCAATACGTAAGATATTGCCAGTAGTTGTTGAGCACATCATTAAGGCATTTTGGCAGGGCTAGATAGTGTGGTTGGAGAACACGGATATAACCACACAGCAGGGATCGTCCTCTGGTGCTCACATGCTATTGTCTGCACTCCTGCTGCTCTTCACAGTTGAGCCCAATGGGTTCCTAAAACAGAAGGTCGACGTACTGTGTGATGAAGATATACGTCCTTGCAGTCTTTGAATTTTGATCTTATAAAGCTGTCAATACCAGTTACTTCCTTACATAGTGACAGTCAATCACCTCAAGTCTGACAAATATTGAATAATCTACTCAACCTTTTGCTATTCAGAGGCAAGCTGACAAATCTTTCTTCTTGGCTATCTTGTTTGTAATAACTTTTCTGACCAAAGAACAACACTTTTTCTTCAGAAAACAGAAATCTTCATCCCAAACTTCTTAAAACATTCAGCAAGCAAGTCAGCACATGTGCAGGAGCCCTTACAGTTTCACATGGCAAATTTCCCACTTTTCTTTTCAAGCAGTTATTTTACATTTATCTTACAGTGAGAGAACAGCCATACAATAGGCTTGATACCTGAACATTGTAATATGGTACTGCATTCAGAAAAACAGATTTGAATGAACTGTGAGGCATTTCCATTACTTCTGTAAAATAAAACACATTATGTAACATCAGTACCTTTGAAATGCAGAGAAATACCATGCTAAAACCAGCTACTGTGATGTTAAGATAAAAAATATCCTGTATCTGCCCAGCAGGACAAGGAGAATACATTTTATGTGTTGCTTGCACTCTCATTTGCTCCTTGTCAAAATTACCATGGGTTAAGAGTTAATAAACTCTTTAGTTTCTTTAAGTTACAGGTTGCATTTCCTGTTCACAGCCCTAATAGCCTCCTTCAGGTTAAAGGCATACTATTACGGTATGTAAAGGTGCACTGTGATGATGACATGCCACTATATATAGTGCTGCAGATCATGCAGTGAAGTGTGTGGGCAAGGAGGCAGCCCTCTGAGCTGTCCCGTGAAGGTGGGACCTGAGGAGGGGTGGTGGTACCGTGGAGCAGAGCAGGCCTAGCAGTGTGTAGGCCTCATGGCCTGGTAACCACCAGCTGCCACATCTGCACGGGGGTTATCCAGACAAGTGGCATGTTTGCACCTGCATTCCTCCAAGTTCATTCTGTTTTGAAAAAGGAAGAAATAACTTGTGTTCAAATATTTATTTTTCTTGATGTTTCTAACTGTGAATATTTAGTGTTGATGTCCAGACTTCTCTTATCTGAGATGTCGTTATCAGCTTTCTTCACATTCCTACCCAGGTCTGGTACCATTTTAAACAAGAACAGTCCCTCTTTCATAGAAATTATGGGAGAATCCAAAACAAAAAAGGTTGTTAGTGAGATGGGAACAATCTCTCCAGATACCCTCCTTCATAGCATGTATTGATTTCTAGTGTTTTATGGTAAGCAAAAGTTTAACAACCATAATTTTATGAAAATGACAATTGAAGAGGACATCTGGTGAGAATTCATTTATGCCTTTTTACATTTTTAACAACCTGGCTATTTTTATTCTTCTCATCCTCTCAAAGGGAGTACAATGTAATGAAGCATGGAGCTGGAACTAGGCCACACCTCAGCTGGAAAATGTCAAATTCTATTATGCCACCCTCAAAAGCATAAATCATAGCTGCACATTTTTTAAAGGTAGAAAAACGGGAGGGAACAATATAAAACATTTATCTGAATTTATGCAGATATAACACATAATGGTTGTGTGGGTTATCACTTATATAAAAAAATACCAAAATATTTAAAGGCTAAAATCTATGATACATAGTCTCTTATCTTTGCTGAAGAACCCTTCTAAACATCATTCACTTTTTTGCATTTAATTTTTCCTGATGTTAGCTAACAAACTAACCTGCTTACTGTCAAGAACTACTAGCTGTTTTGTTGCTTGAAACATTAGTTTCATATATGAAATATTTTAATGGTCTGAAGAATGTATCAGACTAGTATAATATCCTGGATTCCACACTTTACTTCTGGGGAGGAAGAGTCTGTCTTTTTGGTGCAGCAATAGCACAGTTCATAGCTATTCAAACAACTGAATAGCATTTACTAAGTAAGCATTTAGGAGGAGGATAGAAGACTAACAGACCCTCACTCTTCCTGTTCACCCTCACTCTTCCTGTTTTCTTCAATATTCCTTTTATTCCAAGAGGACTGAATTATCTGACTCTAGTCACAATAAGTTTCTGTCTTTCTGGATAAGTTCTGTAGCTTTCCTTTTGACAACACCATTTTTTAAGTGTGTTTAGTATGTTATGACATTCATACATGTGGCTATATGACAATTTATGTGGACTGCTGGTATCCTACAAGAGCATGTGATTATATACCTCTGTCAGAAATTTTTTGTTTGCCACTCAGCCTGTAGCAGATGAGTTGTTAGCAGCTGGCACTTGGACTCAGTCTTGGACTGTGTTGTTAAAACACAGACTTATACAATCTAAGGCTACTAGCCTCTCTGAACTCTTTTGTCTAGCCAGCTTCCAAAATACATATCAGGCTGATTATAGTGAACAGATTATTGTAGATTTACTGTAAAACAAATAGGCTACATTCATCATTATGTAAGTGACTACAAGGTGGCATGGACCCAAACTCAATCGCACTGCTACCACCTGAAAGCTCTTACTGTACTAAAACACTTACTGTACACATCATATAATTTATTATCTAGTAAATATTTTCATAATTTGAAGTGCAATTTATACTTCTACAGTTTCTGAGACCCTGGTTAAATCTCTTCAGGGCTTTAGATTCAGGACATGGTGCAGTCTGTGGTGGTCTCCAGTTCCTAGAGGTATTTGTTCTCTTGGACCTGGCTCAGTACAGCCAATTTTCAGTTCAGTAGAAACTGCCACTTTGTTGGAAGAGCAGAGGTGACAATTGCACCTATTGCTTTGACCAACATTCCTGGCATCACAGGCCCAAACCAATAAGTACATGTACTCTGAAGTTAAGGCCAAACTTGTAAGTCTGACATGAATTTTATTTAAACGCAGACTAGAAGGTGGAGGAGTTGGGTGTGCTACTGAGCCAGCTTGGCTGAGGACAAGCATTGCAGAATTCAGCATCTGCTGGTGTTTCTCTGCTGTTGAAAGCATAAGCCCCTGTATCGCATTGCAGGAGGCCATCCAGGAAGCAATAAAGGTTTCTATTGTCACATGAACAGATTCATCTGAAATTCTTAATCTTGGATTTGAATCTAAAAGGAATGCCGACTGCTCAGAATGGTCTCAGAAAAACCTTGCATGAGATGGGGCAAGAAGGCAGAGAATTTGCTCTGCTAAGTGATATTTCTGTCAACTAATATTTATGTATATAAACAATACCAACTTTTCATTTTCTTCACTGAGAAAGCTGTACTGTCTTTTACTGCTTATTAGAGAAAGATCTGATACCAATTTGTATTACTGTTATTTAACTTCACTGTGTATCACGTGTTTCCAGCTTGTATCCAAATGATGTTTTTGTACACTAGATGTTTTAGTGTTAGATATTTGAAATCTCTTTTCTTACTGATTTAATCTCTTTGGCTTTAAATAGTCTGTCCAAATCACTGTGGAATGGATCAAAAGAGGAGCACTCAGCTTATGCTGAAGTTCAAGAAGCTATTCTTAAGAGTTATAATAAAGAGTTAAGCTATTCATAACTGTTTATGAAGCTATTCTTAGGCTGCAGGATGGCAAGTGGTAGTTGAAGATTTAAAGTTAAAGGCAAATAGTTTAAGAATGTTGTGGTTTGTTATGCAAGGTTTCAGCAGCAGTAGTATGTTCCTTTTCTTCATGACTGCTGCTTCATGCATACGGTACATATCTAGCTTAGTTTGGACAACAAACCCATCTGTGATGGTCACTCTGTGAAATAGATCAAGAAACCATTTGGCTTTAAAAGATGCCGAGGAATTAAAAAAAAAAAAAAAAAAAAAGTCAGGGCAGTTCCCTGAGGAAGCCGAGCAGTCCCAGCTCTGCCCCCAAAGCAGTGGGTATAGCTCGGGGCAGAGCAGGAAGGCACCATCAGCAGGAGAGCTGCAAGGTAGAAACTTGGCCTGGCCTCACCTTCCGCTCCTATGTGTCAGGAGCTCAGGCTCACAGAGGAACCTTTCCTTTGCCTCCAGGTGTTCAAAGTTAGGACAGGGGCAGTGTTCCTTGTTGCCTGCATGCTCCTGGTGGCAGAGCCTGCTTCCCAGCACAGGGCTGTGGCAAGGTGGAAGCCCAGCCTCAGGTAAAAGAGGCATTTGGTGTCTGAAACTGCCTCTAGAGTTCATTTTGTTCCCTCAAATGAAGAAATTACAATCATGAATAGCAAAACAGAATATGTGGGTGTGCTAATGATTTATAATCACCAGGTAAATGCTACCCATGTGCCACCAAGTGCGTGGTGCTTGCCAGCTCTGCTCTTGCTGCTGGGGGACACTGTGCTCCCCGGGTTGAGTGGGATAGGTCCAGGAGGAGAGCAGAGCATCGCTGCAGGATTTAACTGGTTCGCTTTGCAGACAGCTTTTAGCAGTCTGTAAAGCGTTAATGTTCAGTGTCTTTTGCTCAGCCATAGATAGACATACTAGTGCAAGTTTTCAGCTATCCACTAACACTTAGTTTAGAACTCAGCAAAAATTTTTTTCAGTGTTTGAGTAGACATTTGGCAATGTGTGAAGTGTCAGATGAGTGTTGGTGAATTTGAGAACGGGGGTGAATGTTTATATCAGGGAAGGAGAATATATTCACAGTAGAAAGCACTCAACCTGAGACCGGAGGTACCTGAAATAAAGTAGCTTTAAACTAGTATATTCCAATTACATTAAAAGCTAAAGCTGAACTTGCCCTGCACAGCTGACACTTTACCGACTCGATAACAAATATTGAAATCTAGCATCAAGGGACTAGCTGCATGCTTGAGACTTAATCAATATAAACTGAATACAGTAAAGGTTTAAACTGTGGCCTAAACATAACATACGGAGGGAGAACGTGGCTGAAAAGCCCTCTCTGAAAGTGCCAGCTGCTAGCATTCAGTGGAGCAGACACCTCTGCCAGCCTCAGTGGTCCTGCTCCCAGGGAGCCCCAGTCCTTCATCCACGCAGGTGCCCACGCCAACACGATGGCATTGGAAGTGAAGCGTGTGTGAGGTGCTCCTGCGTTGCTTTCCAAGGTGCAGCCTCGATGCATAGCCCTCTGCTGCTGTGCATTGTGCTGTGGAGAAGGGCACAGGTGCAAGTGCTCAGTTTTCTAATGCCTGTGGGACATAGGCCCTTCCCTATAGATCTTCATCTAAATGATAAAAGACTTGGTAAATGTAAAATGTTAGTCACTGGACTATTGTTATGGAATTTCCCTATTAGATTTATCGCTGCTTCTATTAATTCCAATTAGTCTATTAATTTATCCTCTATTAATTTATCAGAGCTTTCTGGGTGGTGGGTTTTTTTTTAGTGGTGGGGGGAGTGTTTTGTGGGTTTTTTTTGTGTTTTTTTTTTTTTGCCTCATCTGCAAAGTGCTCAATGTCGACAATGACGGAAACCTCACAGGAAGCATTGACAAGGCTTGAAAAATAATTCTGAAGCCCTTGTGTTGCTAAGGAAGTCTCATCAGTAGAACCAACAATTTGAGATTGTTTTCTCAGCAGCAGATGAGATAAATGAGAACTATTTCCAGATTCAGTAATTCTGAAATCTGAAGGAAAGATCTTATCGGTTTGCTGGCCACCCTGAATAGAATACATCAAGAAAGATTAATAGGAAACAGGGATACCTGTTTTGTTTTATAGGGGGAAAAAAAAATAAAATAAAAAATAAAAAAAAAATAGTTGCTTTTGCCTGCTCTATTGCATTAAATATAAAATCAAAGCGTTATTTTACTCATTTATCATTACATACTGTTAGAATGAGCAAATTTTTCATGAAAAGAAAAACAGGCCAAATTTATTAAATTATAAAAGAACCTGTATAAGGTTTGAAATGCTGGCAATGTTGTAATGTATGCTTGAGTATCTTCCAAATTTGTCCCAGTGGACACAGGAATCTCTCAGGAAAACTTTATTTACGGAATATCAATCTAAGTTGCAGATGTATAAAAGAGTTTTCTGTTTCAGCAGCTGCAAAATATTACTGTTTTAAGATTGAGCACCCTCAAATGTATGACAAATGTTTTTAACAGTTGAATAAATAGAATTAATGTGAACCCAAAAGCCTAGGTCTAAATACAAACAAACACCAACCTTTGGCTCTTCCCTATCTATAGCAAACTCTCATTATGTTTATTAAATGTGAAGTACTCTGTACCACTTCCATAAGAGCAGGACTGGGACCTTGGAGCAATAGTGGCAGGTGATATTTTACTGTAGCTGTAGCGTACTTGAACCATCCAAGGGGAATACATGACACATATCTTTGTAGCTCAATTTAGTGTGCCTGGTTAGACAAGCACAAGTGTTCAAGTGCAGTACATTTTCAGTATGTAGATATTTGTGTTACAGTACATATTTAGAAGCTCATAGGAGTGTATGAAATCTTTTTGATAGATCATCAAAATGTGTAGAATACTACTTGGGAAAAAATCTGCATTTTTTAAAATCATCAGGTTAGTCAAGCTGCAACTAAACAAAAACATATTTAGGTATTGATAGTTACTGAATGATGATATCTATTGCTCAATGAATAATCTATAATTCTGTATTAAAATTATAATCTTTTAAAATTTTAACTTCAAATCTTTCCTGTATACAATACTATTAATCATAATCGTGTTGTAGCAGTAATTAATTTTGTATGCTTTTCATCATTTAGGGATTTTAAAAGTACACTTGACTGAGTTACAAATAAAGCCTCCACAGATGAGAAATGTTCCACTTGTATCATGTGGTTCTGGTTTGAAGATTTCTCATTTAGGGAGGAGGGAGCTATTTTTTCTTTTGCCAATAAAAATAGATCACATCTATTTTTGGACTCTGAACACAATCTACTTTTTTAATTCTCAGAGAGTGACTATGATTTGCTGAATATATTTCCGAAGTTTGAGCTTTAACAGCATAAAGATACTGTCCAGCTCCTCAGCTGGGGGAAATCAGCATAACTTCCCTGGTCTTTGATAAGCTGACCTTATTGAAGATCTCCCTTATGCTTTCAGGCATTTCTGCTTTTCTGATGCTTTGGTTTTCCTTTGCTTTTTCTTGCCTTTCTGGAGTAGTTCGAGACTATGAATCCATGAACGTCTGCATTATTTGTGGAAAAACTCATTTGCTACTGACTTCCCCTACTACTGACTAGTTTTCGATTTTGTCACATGTTGTCATATAAAGAAAAAATGATGTAAGGTAATACGTACATACCTTTAATAAGTTAATACTAAATCATTCAAATTCTCAGTTTTCTGCACAGGCTGCTAGAGGAATAGATTTAATGGATCTACAAAGAACAGCTTTGCTACATTGCTTATATGTTCTCATCTGGCAGAGCATTGCATCATTTAGAAAAAGCCCTGTATTGTGGGTAGACCTTGTCTACTGAAGAGATACTGCTTTGTAGGAATGAGTGCTTTGATTGTGGGGGAGTCTATGTGTATCTTCTGTATAAGTGTTTCTTTATATATTTTGAGACACAATGCCTAAGAATACAGCACAGAATATGATAATGCTAAATACAGAAAACGATGTTTGACTATGATCTGTATTTTTAATCTCATTTCAGGAGAATGCCAAAACCAAACTTCAGCAGTCAAATCCATCTGTATTATTCCTCATGACAGTATAAAATAGTGAGACAGTTCCACAAACTAGATTAAGAATCATAGTTTATATTGCAACATAAAATTGCTGAAATTGTGTAGAAATCTGTATTGTGGATCATAAATTAATGCAAAAACTCCAAGCTATTTTTTTCACTTTGTCTGTTTAAGCTACTGGGCAAGTTGTTGCATGAATAAATATATTTTGTTCCTCTGAAACTGTGTAATATTAAATGCTGTGTTGTTGGCATAAAATATAAGTTGATCAGACAGACAAAGATTATTATTCTGACAACAGCATACACAAGGGGATCATTGTACATTGAATTTCAGTGTGTAATATGGTATAAATCTTCATGAGATGCTCAACTTTTATTGGCTGCACAGAAGGTGCTTTTCCTTATTAAATATGGGAGATGGTCCCAGGGGATTTTTTTAAAAAATATCTTTATCCATTTTTTGCTTCTAGTCTGGGCCCTGGAAGGCTGACAGATACAGCTGGGTAAGCATTTCTCGTTTGAACACTTGACTACAGGCAGTCGTGCTTTAGCACTCGAGCCCCTGTAATGTTTTACCTTGGCAGAAATTGTCAAATCCTACACAAACTCCACCTTTCCCATTCCATAAATGGATGAAATGGATGTGTGTGAGCTCCATCTACATCCTGTAGGACAAAAAAAAAAAGCTTAATTTTGCAAAAGATTACCAGTGAAGCACTAAAATGATAGCTGCTTGGATTCTGCACTTGTGTTGTTCCTTGCTGTCATTGACTACCAGGGCACTGATAGGCACCCTCACTGCTGTGCCCTGCACAAAATGAAGGAGCATGGGCACCAAGTAAGATGCCCTCATCTTGAACTTCTTGAATTTAAACTATTTGGATTATGTTGCTGGCCAAAGCCAGTATACTATCTCTTTGTTAAACATAAGTGATTGGGAGAGTGCTGTAAATAGATAAACATAGCTCCCTAAGGTAGTCAACCTAGTCCAGCTTTACACAGAGTATTAGCAGTACCATGCCAATTACCTAAGTGCCCAGCTGACAAACTGAAGTTTAAAATTAAACATTGTGTGTGGGCAAATCCAATGCAAAAGCTTTTGTAACAGAAAGCATGCTAGATTGTTAGGCCAAACTGAGAGTTCTAAGGATATAGTGCAAACCTGAACACTTTGCTCCAGTTAATAGTGAATAAAATACCAATGGATTCACTGAAATTGAAACAGTAGAGCCACCCTACATGAAAACCTTAGCTACTCAACTACAGTGATGGTTTTGCTTACACTGAGTTAGTGGAAATCTTAAAAACAGTGAATTTTATGTTATCTTACTTCTTCCACCTTTATTAGTCAGGTAAGTACTAATCAATTAGGAAGACTATGGACAAAGAGATTTACTTCATTCTGAATTGATGAAACGGACATCCCTCCATAGATTTCAATGTTAAATGGAACAAGCCACTTATTTAATCTCAGTTTCTCCAATGAAAACAAGGTAGAGCACCAATGTGATAGTCATTGAAGACACGCACATCTATATTTTATATATGCATACATACATGTCTCATTATCCCAGAGTGGCTAAGGTCATTGGTGAGAAAGGCTCACTACGCTCAGACCTGATGCATGTGTCCTTTCTTTAGGTCAGACAAATTCAGGGCTCATTGCTAGAATGCCAAATACTTAACTACTTTTTTTTTCAAAATTATTGTTCTTCATTATGAGAAGTTGTCAGTTGTGATATTTCAGACCCTTTTAGAGCCCATATGAAAAGAATTGCCAATAAAACTCAGATGAACTTTTTTTTTTTCCTTTTTTTTTTTTTTTTTTCCAATTAATAACATCAAAGTCTGAGCAGCTGCCTAAAATCTTTTTTTTTTTTTTTTTTTTTTATCCAGGTACTTTCTGTTACAGCTTTATAGCTTGGTGCACTTAAAATTTTAGGCTATACCAGTATTTTTTATATCAGTACTAACTATAAAATCTATATGCATTGCTTTTATAGCATAAATTAGGACTGTGGAATTATTGTTACAGGACACATTATTAGTGTTGTCTCTGTACTACCTGTTTGTGTATTACTGCATCAAGAAAGAGTAACAGTTCTAGGAAGGATGGAAAACCATCCTTTCACCATCCAAAGGGCTAAGAAACTGCATACGTCATTTTCAAAATTATCTATCACATGTAAAGTTAAATTGGGTACAGCTAAATAATAAAAGTAAGTGCATTTTTTAGGTGCTCTTCAAATGAGGTCATGGTGTTTAAGAATTTCCAAGTATTACTCTGGGCTCCAGAAACTCTAGTGGCAATCCATGGAACAATGGTGAGAAATGTCTCTCACGCACACACATATTCATAGTCAATTTAAAAAATGCATGAAGCATAACTTGAAGGATAAATCACATTTATGGTTCCCAAAGTATTTTTTTTAAATGTGTATGAATGGGTATCTATCTGTGAAAACTATTCTGATTAGGAAATGGTAAACAATTGTGTTAATTTATTGTGAATATATGTTATTTACCATTAATTACACCTAATTTTAACCTCCTTCAGCTGCCCATCCTCATCAGCTTTTAGGCAAGTCAGTTTACACCATTTCTTTATTCTTTGCCAGCACCTCTATACACCAGTCCCAATATTATTTATCATTATCTTATTATTTATTTGCAGCTTATTCATACTGATTTTCTGCTTGCAAAGCTTTTATAATTTGAAATTGCAGACCAGAAATGCAACTGCTTCTGCAGACTCCTCCCTGTAAACAGTAACAGTCCTGTGGAAAGGATGGACTTCGAATGTCACCTGTTTCTGGCAATTACAGCTGCCGTAGCCTAAGACACTGCCCTTTTTAAACACAGATTTTCAATAACAGTACTGCCTTCTCTGAATTTTCTTTCTGTGCTTGGATTTCTGAAAACCCTCCAGGATGGCGTCACTGCATGTATTTTTTGTACGCTCTGTACCCCCCTGGAAGGACAGGACAGCCAGCAGACATCGTGAGAATTGAGGGGCAGCATTTCTTGTGCAAACACTGATCCAACTAGAACACTTCAAAAATTTGATCCAGGAGGAGAAATGATCACCGACGCTGCTCTCCTTCAGGGTGTCTGTAAATCAGAATAATAGTTCTTGAGTTATTAGCTGGTTTTGTTTGGCATTCATCTTCTAAAGTTACTGCCAAAGGCATAGAGGCAGAAGAAAGCATAATACCACATTGATAAATACATGTCATTTCCCCTTCCTTCCCCCAGAATTGTATAAAATGGAAAGGCATAATTGGAATGTTAGTAAATATAATGGATCAGAATTTATTTAATTATTTATTTATTCCCATATTGAACCTTTGCAACATCAGATTTCAAACTGAAGTGAATGACTTTCATGTCTGATTTATAAAATTTTCACATGAAGAATGTACAGTGGAAACAAAATAAATGCTTATTTGGCCGTAATTTTTCAGTTGTGAGAACTGATCAGATTAGGAAACAAACAGATGAGAAAGCAAGCTACGCCTGCAAATAGAATGAGTTTGTCATCTTGTGAACCGTGCATCTTCCCTTGGCCAGTGGGTGGGATGGGGATGCCCATGGGGTCTTGTGTGACTCTTCCATTCCTCTTATGTCCCCTTTGCCACCATGGTGTTTGTGGCTTTTAGCTTGTTCTTATATCTCATCTACAAAACTTGAGCATGGGGCAGCGCAAAGAAAAAGGTACTGAGCAGCAGAGTTACTACGCATAGCAATAATGTCTCTAAGGTAAATTTCAGATGGTAAAGCAATTCACACTAAAACATTGCTTCCAGTTTATAATTCAGTGTTCCTGTTTTTCTCTGGTGGGAGAAAGTTCTAAGATTTAAATTTGATGCACATTATTATTTTTGTCTCTGGGCATCTTTATGAAACTCAAATCTGACAGAGGCTTGGTGAATAGCTGGGAGATTTGGACTGGAAGGCTTTTCTGCCACCCTTCCCCCATACATTAAATCATAACGATGTGCTTTTATTTTATCCTTTTGATGATAGAGTATATTAAAACCAGAATTAAGGCTGTATTCAACTCTTTTCAATTCGCAATGCAGTGTGTGATAAACTATAGTTAAACAAGAGCAATTATCAAATGATTTTGCTATTTAGAAGATCGTTTGCCAAATATGTTACCACACTCTTTTTCCATAACTGTATTTTCCAATATCAATTAGGAAATGGCCATAAAGATTCCCAGCTACTGTTCATGAAAACTTAATGTACAGAGCTATGATAGTTGCACTGAGATAACGTGTACAAAGAGGGATGGCAGAAGAGGAGACTCGCCATATCGGGTGAAACCAAAGGGCATCTCCCCTGGAGTATGACAAAGGAAAAGTAGGATCAACATCAAGGCTACATATGTCTGAGCCTAGAAATCCATGAGGACATTTAAGCCAAAGGCTGTATCTGTGTGCTTAATCACCCTAGACAGCTTTTGCTTTTTTTTTTTCCTTGCCTGAATTTGTGAAATCACTCTGATTGGATGCAGGCTATCAATAGCTCTCCATCAGAAAGGATTGCTTCCTTCTCTTGCTTTACCCTGATACCTGATACTTTCACTTGGTAGCGCTCAGTTCTTGTATTTAATGCCAAATAGTAATTTTCTGGTCATTTTCTTTGTGGCATTAATGATTAAATGTACATTTTTCTCTCACAGGAGCTGACCACAGTTGCCCTTATTTTCGTGGATTCACTTTATGGCCAGTAGCATGGGATGGTGATTTCCTTCAGTCCTGGAGATAAATGATGCTTTTGGGAGGCAGAGAACCAAGGGTGAGGGCTTTCTTCTTTTCTGTCCTCTTTCCACTGCCATGCAACAGTGAATTAGCTCATAGCAATGCCAGAAGCTTTGGGCTGAGGATCTGAAGTGTTACAGAACCAACTACACGCAAAATTTTCGGGAAGGTTCTGGTTGTGAAATGCCTGATTTTGGTGGGAAAGACCTTGACCTTCTTAGATTTAATTAAAAAGAGGAGGCTTAAAAGGAAGGGATCCTCAGTGGTGCTTCCAAGAGTCCAACAGCAGCTTATTACTGTGTTAGAGTTCATAAGAAATAAGCACCAAATTGTACAAACTTCAGATCTAGTGCCCTATTAGAAGTGAAGTAAGTCTCAGAAGTGAAAAGAGTATTTTACAAAAAGAAACAAAAGTAACCTCAAACAATGGTGTCACCAAAGAACAACTCCCAAGATATGTGTGTATCCATGAAAATGACTCCTGGAGTCTTTCCAAAATCACTTCTGGCTCTGTGTAAATCAGGGAGACGTATGCTTATGCCTATGAATTGTTTAACTGTAGAAATGTCTTTTTCTCCTATATAACAGATGCACAAAGGGAATAGGAATGTTTTATAACTTCGGCTTTTAAATAATAAATAAATGGCTTACATTCTCAGCTTGAGAAGTCCTGATGTTTTGCGTAATGTATAATACTGAAGTATACAAATATTTTTTAGGAAGAATTATTTTCCCTTTTTAAAAGGAATATAAAACCTCAAAAATAAGATAAAACATCACAGTTTGTTTCTAAATACTTTGCATCTTAATATGGTTGAAGTTCAGGTAGTAAGTAATTTCTGAGTTTTTCCCTTGAGCTGCATAGTTCTTTTCATATGTAATTATTCTCTGAGTGCATTAGATAATGCTATGGTTCCCACAGCTGTATACACATCTATAAATCATTAATGAGGCAGTTAACTGAAACAAAACTATAAAAGATTTGCATTACCCGGCAGAACCCAGCCTTAATTGACTTCCAGTTATTTACAATTAATTTTTCCATTTGGAATAATGATTGCGAGTAACTTTGTTGATTTTTTTTTTTTTTTATTATTACTCAGGAATTAGATGCTGACTATTCATCAAAAGTTTTTACAACAGGACCCTATCAGTGGACAGTAATGAGCTTGAGGTAATCTTGTTGTTATGCACACGTATACACTTATCCTCCCACAACTGGCAGAGGAAACAGGGGCGGAAGCAGGGGGATGCAGTAAAATGGGGACAGGAGTACGTGCAAAGTTTTTTTTTTTTTTTTTTAATCACATAACTAAGTTTATCAACAATCACTTTCCTTTTCTAATTTCAGCATCTAGCTGAAAATCAGCACAATAGAGCTGGCTACAGCTCTAGATAGAATAAACTGTGTGCATGAGGACTGAGTAAATATTTCTATATTTCTATTTTATAAGACTATAAGATAGACGTTAAGTGATAAATAATGCAAAAGCTGTTAAGTAAATATTAATCCATTATGCCATTTAAAAGATGACTTTTATAGAAATACAGCACACAAAGTAAATCCTTGTTAGCATGTCATTATTTGAGCAAGTCACAGGCAGTGAGGCTGTGAGATGGACCCTGGACATATACAACTAAAGATCTGCTCTCTCTGCCACGTAAGCATAACTCTCATTGACATTAATGGGCTGGGGATGTGTACATCAGGAAGGGATGTCATGTTCAAATTCCTAATAAAACTTAAGCCCAAAAGAGACAGAGCCCATTTGCAGCAGCTGATGTTATCTTCATTATCTTTCAATCTTTAATTTTCAAAATGCTTAAGCAGTTAGATCCCATCAGTAGTAACTGCTGGTCATTTCTCTGTTTCTAAATCATAGCTGTAAAACCTGACGTGTCGAGGTGCACTCCACTGAATCTGCTGTCTGTGGAAAACAGTGCTTCTCTGAGACTTCAGCAAACGATACCTCTTTTCCCCTCGCTACTTTTACTGGGTACCAGACATAAATAGCTGTTTGGGCCTGTTTCTCTCCCCCCACCTCACACTTCCATTTGTAAAAATTGGGTAGGTGGGCTGAGCAGAGCAAGGAACTGAAATCAGCATAAGTGGGCGCAGAAAGGGGCAGCTGTGATGAGCGTTAGGAGCTTTGACTTCTCTGTAGGTTTTGTAGGCCAAAAGACGCACACTGGTAAATATGGAAGAGCTTAATTCTGAGTGACAGTAAAGCTAGCAGCTGCTTTCTTCACCTTATCAATAGGTGCCAGTGAAAGGCCACTACAATTGATCTCAAAAATGTGGGCCCCGTGACAATCAAACACTTATAACCTTGAAAATCTTGCAATCTAGTGCTGAAGTAATTTTTTTTCCCAGGTTATGTTCCGCTGGATTATGTTACGATGTGTAATGTAAAGTAACGTGACAAGACTAGACATGGGTCATTCAGTCTGTCAGTAATTCAGAGCTCGGCAAATTCGCCCTCCCTCTTCACCAGTCCATGAACTTCACAGATACTTAACTTATTCATGCTACACTAGCTACCACATCATTTTAGCTGGAAAAGCCACTGTGATGTGCAAAATCCGAGAGGCTTTTCTTTTTGAGGTTGGGCTGGTACCAGATGAGCAAACAGTGTCATTTTCATTAAGCTATCACATCCTGTCAACACAACATTGGCAATTACATTTCAAATAATCGCATGGTTGACAAATGTATAGCATCATTTAGACTATCATCTTTTGAATGTGTTCATGATCTTTCTTTCTGGGCTTGATTTCCTGGGGTAGGGAAGGTTTTTTTATTCTTTTTAAAAACAGATCTCCTTTAATTTTTTATGCTTATACATGATATTGCTGACATTCCCCTCTTCCCTACCCCTCCCCCCCCCAACTATTTTAATAATTCTAGAACTGAGAAGCCCACCACATTCCAGAAGGTATTAAACTGATCCATCCCTTCTTTCTCATGTTTATTCTGAACAGAGTGTGTTTCTACCTATTCCCCAGAACAGTGTAAGAGAGATACCAAGGCCTTAGGGTTTCTTGGAGGTTTTATTTGAAGAAGCCACAAATAATTTCAGCTAAAATAGAACTTTCATTTGTTGAAAATTTCTGTTTATTTGCAAAACTATTAACTATCAAAAATATGCAATTTACTTACCAGCTCTGTTATAAATCAAGAGTCTTAGTCCTGCAGTGTTTCTCATCACTATAGCAGACTTCTCATTTTTCTGTGACTCCTTGCAATATTATGAGCATGGTCTGGTTTTGATTTGGTTTCAGAGCCAGTGTCTGTGAATTAAACACAACTGCTTTTCTTTTTTTTTTTTTTTTTCCCCAAGTTAATGTGAGCGGAACATAATAAATATTAGAAGAAATAAAGAATTACAATAAGGGTGTGAGGAATTCATTTGTTCCTTTGGAATGTAATCTCGTTATTAAACTACCAGGAAAAAGCTATGAAAGGAATCAGTGATTTTTCCACTGCTTTGCACATTGTAGAGTCATTTCAACATGCATAATATGGGTGTCAAATGCTAATAAATCAGCTGTCAAATGCTATCAAATACTTGAACAGGTGTAAATGATCACATAAAATGCAAAGTACTGATCTGACACCAAAAATCTCTGGTTACAGTTCCTGTCTTCATCGGTTCTATAGAACTATTAAACAAACAAACAAACAAAAAACAAACAAGAAAACAAACAAACAAAAAACCAACATCCAATCAGGACAATAAGTTGTTTAGCTAGGTTACTAGCTTTTTTTTTTTTTTTTGGTCTGTTTTCCTACTACTAGATTTTTTTTTCCCCATCTGACGCCAAGGGAGAGAATGCAACAATTTAAATGGCAATGCTTTGGACTGGTCTATTAAGAAAAACATTGTGTTTTGTAATACTAAGAATGATAAAACATTTTTTCCTGCCAAAACCTCTCTGTAAGTGCCCCAGCATCATCAACTGATGGCAGCACAGCTCTGGGAATAAACAGACTTCAACTAATGGCAGGAATCAACAGGGGAAACATGAAACAGGTATTTCCTCCTCATACACAGTGAAACAAGGTTAAAGTTTATTCTTTGTTTCTGTTTATTCTGTCTTCTCAACAAATTCATTATTTCACGAAAATAAAAAAAATAAAATAAAGATTTTTTCCTTTGTATTTGGCCACTTTGGGGGAGCGGGTGGCACATTCATTTTTGGCCTGTGTCCTTTCAGTCATAAGACAAAGATTTGAGGCCAAGGCGAGGTGCTGCAATGAGACCGGCGTGGGCTCTGCTGTCTGCCTGTGTGCAGCCCCCAATGCCGGGTGAGCAACGTGCTTTGGTCCCCAGCACTGCTCTGCCTCCAAAGGGCTTCTGCGTTCTGGTGCCATGCACACATGAGTGTGATACTGTAGTGTGTGTGCACATGTAACAATCAACACACTGTGTTTATGTGTGGCTGCATGCTCGGAGAGCACTCAGTACTCCAAGAGATTCTGCATTGCAATATTTATTATGAAAGAACTGTAATGCAGACTTCATTAGGAAGAAACCATGCATTCACCCAACAATTCAAAATGGCTAACTTCCACACATAGTCTTATTTCAGACCTTTATGAAAACTAACTATGTGTACATCAGTTAGGCTGACTGGAGGACAGAATAGGAAATTAGAGATTTGCCGGTTTTGTATAGCTCGAAATGAACTTACCATTTCTCTAGATGTTTTGTCTCCACCATCCCTCTGATCACACCAAGTTATTCCCAAATATTGGACATTTACTCTGTTATTGGGAACAGCAGGTATATGCATAGCCTTATCCAATCACGCTTGTTTTTTAACACTTCACATTTTACACACTGTTTCTTCATAGAGCTGGATTTGTCTTAGAGGTAAGATCTGCAATTAGCTGGGCAGGTACACTCGTCACAGAGAGCACACCAGCAAGCTGTGAAGTCCATTATAACTTTGAAACACCATGAAGAGCAATTATATTACAGGGACAGCAAAAACTTTTCCTTTTTCCACAGCTAACCCCTCTTGTAGACAGCCAAAGCAAAGAGCTGTTACATAGTGAAAGGGATCCACTACTCAGTGAATACACATTCCAGCGTAACTTTTGTGCAACTGATGCATGTATTTTCAAAGAAAGCCCCAATGCGTCTAAAAAGTTGAAGTACTATAAAAGATCCATGCCCCCCCCTTTTTTTTTTTGGTATTGGTTATCATAAGAGCATTTTAATATATAATTCTGTGTTCATCTTCATAATTTTGGATTATGTCAACAGTCACATAATGAAGATATAGTAGAATCTTACCATACTGCTAAATGGAATTCAAAATAATAGTACTTCTTTATTTTAAAAAATGATCTCCAATAAGATTTTTTTCCCTTCCTTAGATTGCCACACTCCAATTTTCATGCAAAAGATGATCTATTAAGCACAGTGTTAGCTGGCAAACAGAAGCAGAAGTGGATGATATAATAGAAAGGGAACAAGTCGCAGTGTTTGTGCTGTACTGACACAGAATTCATTCATTTCAGTTTATTTTTTGAGGTACGAGTGTAAAAGTATAGCAATTTGTAAGTCATCTATAGATTCAGAATTTTAAAAATACTTGTTTTTCCTCTCCTTTTGTCCAACTTCAAGCAGTCAAAGATGCCCTTATTTGCAGACAGAACTAAAGTCAATTCTTTTCTTAACGGTGATTTTTACAAGGCCCTAAACATTTGTGGTACACATAACAAATAATTACAGCACATGGCCTGGCTTTAAAAAAAAATTAATGGCAAAACACCCTGCAAATCCCTTTCCCTCTCCATGCATCCCCATGGCAGCAGGGGACAGGAGCACGGGCAGGATGCTGCGGTGCGGCGGCAGGAAGAAGCAGTGGGAGAGCAGCAGGAAGCCCGGGGGTCAGGAGTGCTGCCAGAGGTAACGGAGCCCCAGCCCAGGGCCAGCAGGACTTGGGTGCGCTCATGTGGAGCCCAGTGCCCAGACACACAGCAGCGGTTGTGGAGCTCGGCTGAGGCTATGAAGGAAATGTGTAACAATTTGGGTTAGCCCACATTTTGTCATGTTACCAGAAATATTTTGTAAATAAATATATTAATGGGCCACTTGTAGATAGCAATTACTTAAGCCAGCATTCAGCTTTTAATGCACTGCCATGCATTTATAACGGAGAGTGTTCTCGCTGTGTAGTACTATAGATCGAGATTTTAAATTGAGATTGGTCACTATTGATTCCGTTAGTTTATTATGATAGCAGTCCGCATTGCACAGGATTCATAAAATTGCTGGAATACATCGTCCATTAACTTGCCTGCATTTAGCCCAGATCACCTTGTGCCCAGCTACCACCGTCCTTGGCACGACGCCATCTCGGAGGCAATCCCCGACCAACAAGCTGCTTTGTAGGGAACCGCAGCAGCTGCGGATGCTGGGGGCAGCCCCCTGCCACCTGAGTGTCCCCCAGCCTGTGCCCCACAGCTTCACCTGCTCTGCCCACGGTGTGATGGCATGGGCACGGCCGAGGCCCAGGCTCCTTTCAGGCGTTTGCAGAGTCTCTCTTGGCAATGCCCCTTGGGCTGCTAGGTCAGGGGCTGTAGCCAGCAGGGGCTGCTCAGCTCACAGCGAGCAGGAGAGCGGTGAAGGCAGAATTTCTTCCTGCCCTGGGCTTGCTCTGCCCCTGGCTGGAGGACGTGGTTCCCCCAGAACAACCCCGCTCAGCTTGTTCCACTGCTTAAAAGACAGGATGAGAAAGGAGGGTGCTCACTGTAGCCAGATGTGAAATTAAGGCCATGAGGAATTTAAGCTTTGTGTTCCTGTGTTCGCTGTTCTGTATCACCATGCAGCAATGAGCACATGGGGTAAAGCAGTGTGCTGAAAACTGTACACTCTGGCCTGTACTGGACACAGAACCACACCAGACAGGGAACAGTTACTTTCCTGTTCTTTACAGCTTATATCTACATATAAAAGGCAATTAATTCTCCCCCTAATCTTGTTTTTGAGTAAACAACCCCATCTCATTCCACCTTTTAATGACAAGAGAGACCTGGAAAATAGGACATGAATGCAATTTCCTCCTTGCATCCCTTTATGTGCTCAGTTGCAATGCCTGGAAACAGACGAAGTATACACTGAGGCATTTTACACTGCATGAAAGACAAGAAGACACGTGCTGTGTCGGTCCTGTTCCCCAGACCTCTGCGTGTCCAGTGCAAAGGATGTTACAGAGCTGCAGCCTACGAGGGCCTGGTGTGTCCTGAGCAGCTCCTCAGCTGCACGCGGCCTCACAGCAGCAACCACAGCCCAGGCAGGCTGCACCAGGCCAAACACCGACGTGGAAGTCCTGGGGTCGGTGCAATGGCCCTGTCAGCTAGGGCCCTGTGCAGGAGGATGTCACTGGTATTACCAAGGAGGTGATAGGAAGTAATGTGAAAGAAAGAAAATTTGCCATCTCCACTTTTTTAATGTAAAAAAACCTCAGAGGCTTGGTTTGTCAATATTTACCAGGGGCTACCTAATAAGGACTTAACAAAAGATTCAGTCTCTGAAGTTTATCAGTTCCCTAAATCTCATTTGCCAGTACTTTGACATTTAAAACTATTCTGGGAAGGGCAAATTAGAAATCAATGAAATCATCAACCCGGCATCAATGCAGCTTTAAGAAATGTAGATCAGCCACTCAAGGAAAAAAAAATGCTAAAATTGCTTTTATGGAGACCAAAGAAAAACGCAAAAAATGCTAACAGTTCAAAGACTGAAATATTTAATTACTTTAAATCTTTCTAAAAAATGCAAGATAGCGGGAACTTGTCAAAGAGCTATCTTCAAAATCTGCAATTCCTTAGAGCAATACAAGTGTTCATTCAGTCCATCCATCAGAAACATTGCAGTATCCCAAGGACTGTTTTAAGTCCTTTTTAAAAAAAATAAGATATAGAAATAGGGTCTGTCTATAGAAATAGTCCTGATGGAGTAGAAACTAAAATTAATAAGTAATCACAGAATTTAATTTCAGGTGCTGCAACACACTCACTCATGAGCTTTTATTAAGAGTGTGGCAGCACTCACAGTTCACAGCACTGTCTTCATGTCATTCAATTTTTGGTCATTTAATCACTGGTAGTGTCATTAATGCAGTTATTAGAATGCTTGCAATACAACTAACATGGAATAAACCATGTTTGTACATTGTAAGATGTGGTAAACTATTCTGATAATTAGTTTGATTAGTTTGATCACCTGTAAACTGGAGACCAGCATGTTTTCTTTAACTAATACCTAGGTTAAGCTAAAAGGTTTCTTTTAGGAAGGAAAAAACAGATGATTTTCTTTCTGTTGTATTATTACATAATGATTTGAAATTACACTTTTAAAGTTAGGTAAAGTCTGTTAAAACAAGACATATAGAAAAAAATAGTGATAGAAATAGAACTTTGACCAGTATACACATGTATAGTAGCATGCATATTTATAGGAAATACATTCCCCATAGATCTATTTAAAGGTGTTTGTTTTGCTTTAATTGATAGTGATTTAATTCAGGGTAAGTGCATATAAATTTAAGCATGCACATATAAACTTGAGTTTATAAGCACTGTGCCTTTGACCCATGAATGTAGAGAGTGACCAGGTGATTACTTAATTCCACTTGACTCAAACCAACTTTCAGTCACCTATTTTGTGAAAGGAATCATAGAATGTTTCAGTTAATTGCAAAGTTTGGAATTTGCAACATAAAATAATTAGGAAAATGTTTGATACCAACCCACCCTCTTTATTAAGTAATTTCTTCAAGTATTTTTAATAGTGCAAAATATTGTTTTGCATTAGTACAATAACTATGGGAATTCACAGTCAAAAAAAAAATCTTAAAAGATTTCCAAAGTCAAACAAAAAAATTTTAATACTGTATTTTTAGCAAGAACATTTTTAACAAAGAATGTGTACTTTAACTTAATATGGTACAACAGAGAAACCATACTTAAAAGTTTCCATTATCTAACACTCTACTGCATATTCATTTTTTCATCTTAAAAGACCAAAAGCCAAGCTGAACTGAGCATAAAAAAGCATCAATTATAATCCTTGTATTACGTCAGCTATTAGGGTTTAGCTCACACTTTTGAATTGGTCATCTAATGAAAGGACAATTTTTACATCATTCTTTTAAAAAATGTACACACATTTCTTTTTAAAACGTAATATATATCGAGTATCTGCTTCAGTAAACAAAGCTTAATTTATAAACACAATCGAAACAGCTCCATGTTGAACAGTTTCAGTGATAAACTGGACTTGTATGATGTACAGCCAGTGAGGACCTTCGTGGCTTAAAATCATTGTGCCATTGCTATACAGTAATAGCTACCTCCTTAGGAAAAAAAAAAACAAAACCAAAACCAAAATAACAAAAAAGAGTTCCTTTTGGGGGGAGGGGAACGGAGCGGGGGGGGGGGGGGGGGGGGGGGGGGGAAATAATTCCTGTATGTGCTTAAAAATACTAAAACTCCTT
Source organism: Anas acuta (assembly GCF_963932015.1). Classification (NCBI taxonomy): domain Eukaryota; kingdom Metazoa; phylum Chordata; class Aves; order Anseriformes; family Anatidae; genus Anas; species Anas acuta. The sequence goes on from NC_088991.1 coordinate 18,499,614, forward strand.
TCTATCTCCGGGGACCTAAAAATGATCTGTTGCAACAGGCTTGGTTTGGTATGGTAAGCTTGTAAAAAGTCTCAATATTTCTTAATGACAATACGGCAGTTTTCGATGCAGCAACAGTAAATTGCTTGAAATTGTCCTTCAAGTTTCATGCTACAAATCCTGTTCTTCACACAGTACTGAAGGCATCAAAGGTTGGAAGGGACGTTTTTCATGAACTATATAGTCTTCAAATAGTGATCATTATACATTTTTCAACAATAGGTGTTTCCTTCAGTACATAATAGTAGGTTTGATGTATGTTCTGTTTTCTGGAGAGAAAAAAAATGAAGAAGAAGAAAAAAGGTCAATTACAGAGTTACACATTTTAGAATTATTTGAAACTTGAGTGAGTTTCCTTTATTTGTTTGTAGAGGGCTTTTGTTTGTTTTGTTTTGTTTTTCTCAAGGCAAATCATCAAATCTACAAGTGATATAAACTGAGTTTACGACAACATTTAGCATTGGAAAAACAGGCACCTGCTGACAAAGCCTTGCAAAGCCCTTGGTAAGTGAGGTTTGTGTTACGCGAGCAAACGAGCCTGTCTCAGTGCACTGGTACTTCGGTCCCGATGGCACAGGTACAGGCACTCAGCTGGGCTAAACTTACAATAGTTTCTTGCACCAATAAATATTTCCAGGGTTGTGTGACAGTAGTTTTCCAAGAACTGATGTCATCCTTATCCCTGCTTTGTGCGTGGCTCAGTACCTGCCCCCAGTGCCTCCGGGCCCCGAACCACTCACTTCCAACCGTGCCAGCCAGCCAGCAGTTGCTGAGCAGAGGCTGCAGATATTTTGATTTGCATTTCCCTCCTTTGTGACATTTGTTTTTGAACTGAGGGCAGCCTGTGCTGTATCACACGCCTCCGTAAGACAGAGGAACATGGCATCAGCTTTACAGCACGCCATCATTCCATGCGCAACCCCTTCTAGAGAACTGTGCATTAAAATAAAACTGCACCGTGTTAAAAAATGAAATGGAATATCTGCTTTTTGGAAAACTGTTCTTTCATTCAGAAACCTACGCATTTCTTTTTAAATTATTTTTCTTTATTTAGGGAAATAAATAGAAAGCCACTTACTTCCTTTATCAAAATATTCCTAGTTACACTACCCATCAAATGTGATTTTTCACATTAAGCAACTCTACGCTCAGAGAAAAAATAAATATTAAATTGCCCACAGAAACTAAAGCTAACAAGAATCCATATTCTTGTTCATTATACAATGAATCACGAATTCACCCAGCTAAACCCACAAGTGCTGATTTTGAAGATGATAGCAAAATGATAATATTGAGAAGCATTTTGTATAATGTTGACATCTATCCCATTACTGTTTTACATATGCCAATACTGAACACTCATAAGGAAAGAACAAGTATTGACCTGCTAACTGACACTGATCCTTGGAGCAATCTCAAAGTTTGCCACATTTCAATTTCAAAATGCATTTCAGCTATAATATGAGTGATTTATCATTTAGCAGTAGCTGTCAAAGTAACCTCCTAGATAAAACAAAAACATCTGGAACCATAAACAGAGGAGAGCAGTAGCTGAATTTTAATCCAAATCCGACATGTTCACTTCATTAGGAACAGGAAACAGCTAATTAGTAATTGAATGTTTCATGGTTTTAAGGAGGCTCAGGCTCTCCAAACAGAGATGATTTAATATGTATTTTGGATGTAAACAAGAATAAAGATCGGAAGAGCCAGGGACAGAAGATATCCGAAGGAATGTTTGGGAGCCTGGGAACCTCCAAAGAAGTGACTAAAATTAGTTTCAGACCTTTGGCTGATTAAAATTATTGTCTTAAGATTTATTGTTGCAAATATTAAAGCCTGGGGAGGGGGGTAAGCAGAAATACAAATACCGAACACTGTTGTGTTTTTGTTTTGATTTGTATTTCTACTTCTGGTTATTAGGACGTTGCACACAATTTTTTCCCATAGCAGGCTATAGGTGATCTAGCCTACAGTAATGCTGTACTTATAAAATATAAGGTAGCCCCTGGCAAAATCTGCAGGTCAACATATTTGCCCTCAAAAAGTCATAGAAATACTCTATTGGCAATCCAAAGGCTGAAATTCTGCTGAGTGTGCTTTCCTGTGAGTCACTAACACACCAGTTCTGCATGCTGCACAGAAGCAGCCAAAGCATTGCATTACAGGCCCTGAGCATCTTATGCATGCAAGTCTATGCTCTTTGAGGGTCTGGGCTCAGGAGCCAGATGCGCAAAAGTGCCTTTTTGCCCAGTTACCTATAGTGGGTGGGATCTACAGGCATGCTTAGTGAAGAACTCTGTGTAATACCAACAGACATCAGCGGAAATTAGGTACATAACTCACTATTCAAGTGTTCACTAGGCATCAGCTGCTTTTTCTACTACTGTGTTTGATGCTTGATGTTCGTACAGGCAAGACAGTGATAGAGACCACGTATGTGTGCACATTTATGTTCCTTTTGGTGACAAGGACTCTCTGCAAAGATGAGGGGAGGGGTTCACATGTACATTCAAAGTAAGAGTGGATTTATTGGAAGTGGAATCAGTAAGGGAGGATAGGATGAAATTTCCTCTTTTCCTTCCTACAAACTTTTTATATATGATATTTACATATTATATTTTATATTGTAATATATAAAACATTATATATTATAATATTTATATTTAATTTTATAATAAAAAACAAGTTTCACAACCATTAAATAATCTTTCATCTAAGGGAGCACACTCACAATTGTTAAAAAGCCCTACATCTTTAGCCACTTGAAATGATACATAAAATGATAGGATTTAAAACATAACTCTTTGTGATTCTATTTCCCAATACTTTACAAATACTTTGAGTATTTAATCTCTGCCAAATACATTATATTTGGAGACTGAAATTAATATAGATTCAGCCAGTTCTTCTCAAACATTTACAGGGAGGGGAAGATGTGAAGCAGCTGATACAATGCTCAGCTGGATGGCTGGGTCGACAAAACCACCTGTTGGTTATTGGTCTTTATACACTTAAATAGTTACAGTTCATCAGGTGCAATTAGCTTATATATAGTCCGTATAGTTCAGTTAGCTTGAGGAACCCCCCAATGCAGCAGTTTTGTTTACTGCTGCCTGGCCCAGCCCCTTGTTTCTCTCTTGCATGCACACACACACACCTCCCTTACTGCCCCAAGTGATGGGAAGTCCTCCTGCCTTGGCTGCTTCTGTCATCTCACTTGTATTTGCTGATGAAGATGAAGTTACGGCAAGAGATTTGAGTTTGTAAAGAAGCTATGGAGTATTTGGAGTAACATCATTTACCCGGCTTATGATACCAAACCTGAAGCTTAAAAACTAGCTAAAACCAAAGTTAAATGTTTTCTAATATATATATTGTTTTTTAATATTTTTTATTTTAAAACTTATTCCTCAAACTAAGGTAAGGAGTGGTCATTGAGGTTACTGTGGGCCAATGGACTGACTACTTAAACTCTGAAACAAGTTTCAATTTTTCATTCCTACTCCCTTTATTTCTTAAGGAAAGTTCAATCTGTAACAACTGTAAGAGAGAAGGCAAATGTCAGTTGTCAAGCCACACAGATACTAGCAATTAGTAAGCAGAAAGTACATAGTTAAATATTTCCCTTTTTATAAGGCTCTCAATTGTTTGCCAGAAATCAAAATACATTTTTGTTGCTGTGCAGTAAACTTAACTCTGTAGCAGTAACATCATGCAGTAACCACCAACGAGGAATTAAAGTATTAGGAACACCCGTGCTACCACTTATACATGAATGACAATGTGGTATTGTCAAATTCATCTTTTTGAGGAATATTCACTATCTCCACATTGTAGCTGACTGCATGCTACATACCATTTTATAGCATTTTACTGTATTATATAGCAAAGATTTGAATAAATCTGTGTGCAATAAATGTATTCTTTTATTAGGTTTATCCCTTAATCAAATATTCATTTATGTGAGCTTCATTCTATTAAAAAATGAAATTATACAAAGGTGAGCAAAAGTGTAGATTTACAGTAGTTTAAAGCCTAATCTCATTCTCTAGGGGTAATATTGACAATATAAAAACTGTATAAATGATATTCCCTAACACTAAAATATGCTTATGAGCCCCCTGTGCATGTTATACTGCTTTACAGCCTACAGTGAAATGCATGACTGGCTTAATAAGCAAGACATTTAGAAAGGATTTTTTTTCCCCTTCACAATGTATAACACGAGTAAAGAGCTCACAATCTCCCAGTACGCCAGAGCCTGTGTTAATAATTGTAATTCCCCTCTGGATGAGGTTGTCTTCCCTGAGTTGTTAGTCCAGAGTGTACATGCATCTCTTGCACTTTCTTCTAGTAACAGTATCAACATTTGTCTCTTTCTGTGAAGGTTTTAATGTCTGTATAACAGGACAAATTCAAAGCAATAATTATCGTCTCCCTATTTATTCACATCTTTCTTTTCATCTCTTCTTTTCTCAGATTTTTTTCCCCTTGCTCTCAGGACAATCTTCATTCATCTTTGAATTTTCTGAATGCTTGTAAGGCTTTGTTTGTGTTATCTTTAAGTTAGTAATTCAGCTGCATTTCCATAAAAGTACTTCAAAACAAAATTTCCATGTGTACCCTCACAACTTGCATAAAGAAATGTGTCCTGGTAGTGTTGGTGTGGACAGTCAGGCCAGGAAGGGGAGCAGTAATGTAGCCTGCTTGCTGTGATCAAACAACACAGCTAAAATTTGGGATTGTTCAGATAATTTTAGCATTCTGTAAATTGGAAGGAAAAGTCATCGGATGAAGGAAATTCATGATCTGCTCCATAATGAGAGAACAAGGATAAATGTGTCGTATCAGTAATTATAAATTATTCATGCTACTTAAGAAACAAAACCCGGCACTATGTGTTGCTGAGAATATGGGTT